>NC_057804.1:539829871-540087697 GCF_018294505.1 Triticum aestivum | reverse complement strand
CATCCCACAGGCAGCATCGATCAACTTCAGTTAGCAGCAGTAGCGAAGGAATCGCCCCATCGGGTTCAGTTAACAGCCATTGATCTATCGCTCGGGTTCAGTAACGCGTTGCCTGCAGTGCAATCGCTCGGGTTCAGGGAGAGCCCAACGCCTCGCTCGCCTTTAGTTAGAGCCAACGCCTCGCACAGACGTGTGTACGTACGAGAGAAACGCGCATCGCTCCGCCCCCTACCTCCCACCATAACCGGCAACTCCCGAAATTTTCCTCCCCCTCGCTTCTACCACGGTTTTTTCCATCATGGACGACTCAAAGAATGTCATGGAGCTGCGTCTCCGGCCTGCCCAGGACGAAAAGCCATTTTCTATCATGATTTTTTGTCATAGAAGTAGGAGCCCACCACATCTATGATGATACCAGGTTTTTTCACAATTATCGTCATAGAACTGTCATATGTATGACAGAAAAAAATTCGTTCGGCCCAAAATGTCACGGATGTGTCTTTTTTTTGTAGTGTTGCGGTGAAGGTAAAAGCCTACGATCCAGTTGTGGTGTTTTTGCTGTGGCCTCGATTACCAGGGAGAAAATATGCTTTGCCTCGTGCTCGAGTTGTTATCTCTTCTCCCTGAACCGCCGCCAGGTCGTCCCTATATATACATAGGTTGATGCCCGGCCGGTCTACAAAATCCCGAGGCCGGCTCATACAAGTGTCCGGCTCGGTTTCTTCCTTTCCCTAACTTACAATACAAGTTTACACATCTATGGCAGTTTACTATTATGGGCCCTAATCCGCTATTGGGCTCCGGGCCTCCAAGTTTTCATAGTTAAAGCGCCATAGCCTTCATCTTCATGGGATTTTGTACATGACTCCTTGTGAGTTAATCTGGCCCCTCCTGGGCAATTTAACTCAGTAGTCATATCCCCAACATTAGGCCCCAGATTGGTTTGAACTTGTTCATGTCAATCTTCAACTTAGAGAAATTCCGATTTGAACATCTTCATGTTGGCCTCGTAAACCGCCGTGACGTCATCTTCTTGAATCGCCTAAAACCGCCATGACGTCATTTGCGTAAAAAACCTATAAAACATTTCCCTTTATTAATTGTTCTCCGGATATCAAGGCGACAGCCGTATCAGATATCCGAATTTTGGCTCCTCGATTCTCGCGCCTGTCCCTTATCCCTTTGCCTTTATAAATAAGACCGGGGATCCTATCCATTCTCCCCCTAGCCTCGTCGCATCTTCTTCTTCCTCGCGACCCCGAAGAGCTCGAGCTTTGCCGCCGCCGTCGACTTTTGCATCTCAACCGACAAGGCCGCTGCATCAACCTTTTCTTGACCAGACAACCTGCGATGCACCTCCGCTGCCCCGCAACACCTGTAAGAACTCCTCTTCCCAACTACCAGATCTGCACTAGGGTTCTGCTGTTCTTAGGTGTTCATCAGTCTTCAACGTTGTTCGTTTGCTTTCCCTTACTATCTCATTGAATCTAGACAAACTTGACATCTTCTTTTTGCGGCCGAAGCTGTAGTTTTATTTTGCCTCGCCATGGTATCTCTTTGTTCCTGAACAGATCCCATCTGGACGTTTGTTGTCCTTCTGTCGCCATTTTAGGGCTCAGAAATTTTTCTTTACTGAACTGCGGTAGATCCAAAATTATAACACCATCTTGTGAAATCTGTTTCTATAGCACTTAGTAATTTTCGGATATGCTTCTTCCACTATAGGTGGTTTAACCCTTTAGAAAATAATAATCCGCCAGGTACCATTAGCCCTCACTTAAACCGCCAACTTTACCTGAACATAAGTATCCGATTTAACGTGCACATATACTCTGATTGAATCCCCTGGTTTGACACCGGTTTATACATATCAATCTTGAACCGTAAACCAGCGTTTTATACTTCTTTTACATATCAATCGTAAACCGTAAACCAGCACCAAACAATTCTCCTCTTGCAACTAGGTCCGTTCCTGGGTCACTAAAGAGCAGCTGACTGGGTACGTTTTGAATGGCACTTTAGCAAAACAGGAAACCATTCATTGGAGGGTCCCAGGTACTGAATGTCCTCCTAAACCACAAGATGGAGAGGTTGTGTTTGCACATCATTTGGACCGAGGGTTTAGCCCTCCCGGATCAAAAAATTTCCTTGATGTACTTGCCAGCTTTCAACTCCACCCTCAAGACGTTGGACCGAACTCTGTGTCCAACCTTTGCAATTTTCAAGTGTTTTGTGAGGTTTACCTGCAAGAGGAACCGACAGTTGACCTTTTCAGAGACTTCTTTCACTTGAACCGCCGTACTGCACCGATTGCCCCAATACTGAACTTGGCGGGGTATCGATTCAAAAAAGGAAAGAAGTGAACTTCCCTCATGTCAAACATCACTGCCATCCCAAGGATTGGAACCAAACTTGGTTTTACTGCCGAAACACTGCCCCTGAAGATGAAAATCCCCTGCCGGGTTATCATGCTCACCGGCTCAGTAATGAACATCCACTGCCACAATGTTGACTGCCAAGGAACGAATGAACTATGCCACGCAGATTTCTAAGATCCGGGCTTTTATGGCAAACAGTTTAACCGGTGTCGATCTTGTCCGCTGTTGGGTTTCGGGGACTATCTTGCCTTTAAGCCGTCGTACCAGTTTAATGTGCGAGTACACAGGAGATTTGAAAGACCCTCAATGTCATATTGACATTCAGTTGACCGATGACGAGATTACTAAATCCGTCAAGAAGATGTTGGATGAACCGGTAGCTGAATGCAGCAAAACTGGGCTACGTCCGTTCTGTGCTCTCAACAAAGCACCAGCTGTAAGAACTGCATTTTTCCGTTTTAATCCGCCCTTTCTGACACTTTCTGATAGCCTTTCTGTTTACCTTTGCGGAGCAATGATCCGTTTCGGAAGAGGGAAATGCAGGACAAACCGGCCAAACCACAAGACAAACCGGTGAGATCGCCTCGGGCTAAGTCCAAGGTCACCAAGAGGTCTGCCAAGAAGAGAACCGCCGAGTCCCATCCGGCCGAAAATGTTGATGACTCAACATCAGAGGTAGAACTTGATTCACTTGGTTCACTTTTCTTGCACCTTATTGACAATGACCATTATCAGGATGATGCGGAGGCCAACCGTGCTAACCATGTAGAGGTAATTTCCCTTTCCTCCGATTCAGATCATGTGCCAGTACAAAAACTCCGTCGCCCAGTCCGGAAAGAAAAACGTTCTCACCCTCTCGCTTATTTGGATCCACACTTTTCTTTGAAGACACAGCAACAAGAGGCTCGTCTCACAACCCGGCATAGCGGCAAACAAGTTACCTCCTCCGGTTTACCAGATACTCCGGTTCGAAAACATCGGCCAGAGGTCTCTTATACTTCTACTATTTGTTATCCCAAGGCGGGTTACTTCCGAAAACCGCTTAATCCGTCTGATTTGAATTATCAGGGAACTTCCAATTCATCCTCCGGCGATTCATCAACCACACAGATGCCTCCACTGAAGACCATCCCTGGGTAAGCATAATAGACTTACTTTTATATGTTGCTCCGGTTTACTGTACTAATCTTTGTACTTTACTCTTTTCAGTGCCAAAGCTAGGCTTAGCAAGAAAGCCAAACTGACTATTCCAACTGATGATAATCAGACCTCTGAACTGGAGAAGACCCCTGAACCTCATGACCTGAATGCTAATATGTCCGGGAAGACCCAGTACCTCCGGTTCAGGATACTTTTACTGAACCAGACGAGAGAAACGTCTTGAATCAGCCTGCTGATCCGCCAAGCCCTGCCAAGGATGAAGATAATCCGCCAAGCCCAGCCAGGGATACTGATATTCCACCAAGCCCAGCCAAAGGTGGTGATGATGATGTTGTCATTACTGGCACTGGTCATACTGCTCCTGGTAATCCGGTTGCCTTATCAAAGCATACTGCCAAAGAAGAATTTGCTGCTATGGGCAAAGGCAAGTGGAAAACGGATTTGTCCAGCTGTGTTAACCTCAATGCTCAGGAACTTCACTCTGGATTTCTGAACCGCCTGTACACAAGTCATGATTATGAGGCTGGCTTAGTCAACTTGATGAAGGAGCGTTACGAGGTAATTCCTGTTCGAATGTTTCATAGAGTTCTTCCTTTTTGCTTTATATCAATTCCCTTGTAGCCCCCAAGGGCCGGTTTAACTTTTGAAGATGAACCGGTACTTTAATAAGAAAAAACTTCAACTGTGTAGCCCCCAAGGGCCGGTTTATCTCTTGAAGATGAATCGGTACTTCCTATTGTAAAGCTTATCCTTGTTGAATTTCTTCACATCCAATTTATCTGATGAAATAAGCATTAGTCCCCAAGTGCCAAGATGAATACTTGTATTGAGCCTTGGGACTTAAAATAGCAGTTAGGAAGAAAACATTCCGCATTAGCCCCCAAGTGCCAAGTGTATAACTTGTTATGTGCTTGGGACTTTGAAAGAGTATTACCAACTTACTATCTGTCTTTTGCAGGCTGACTTAACCAGCAAGGATTCCCAAATCGCCGACCTCCGGGAAAACATTAAGTCCCAGCAAGCCGAAACTTCCAAAGACAAATATGAACTGAAGGGAGCTTTAACATCCATGGAGCAACTGAAGGATAGCTTCAAGAACGAGCGGGAGGGCTGGGAAACTGAAAAAGGCGCTTTGCTGAAACGGGCTGAAGAAGCTAAAGCAGCACTTAAACCGGTAGCAGAAGAGCTGAGTGGCTTAAAGCGGAAAATCAATGCGATGACTTCTGCTATCTTTGGTAAGTACCCTTCTTCAGCTTTTTAGTAAATATCTTTGACACTGACGGTTTAACAACAATTTCTTAAACCGTTGTAGGTAGTCGTGTTGCTCATCTTGGCTCAGATATGCGCATGAAGTTAAAAGCAGCCTATACCTTGATAGAACAACTGTATACCGGCGCGGAACGAGTCATCTGTGCTGCCTCATACAACAAACCGACACCAACCTTAATCAAGATACGTTGGCCAAGTTATCTATGACTCCTACTCAGCTAGAAGAAATGAAGAGATCTGCTGCAAGGGTTGGCGCTGTATCTGCACTGACTCCGGACAAGGCTTGGATAGCTGATCTTGATCCGGTAGACATTGGAAATGGCTATCCTAGCCAACAAGAAGACGGGTCAAAATTTGATAATGAAGCCCTCAAAGCCTTGACAAAGGAAATGCGCCCTCTTGACAACAGATTAGCGGAAGAAGTTGACTTGTCTGTCCACCGGTCCAACTATGATGCGAACAACAAGCGGATCAAGGCATCTGTGAATGAATTGCAGAATCTTATCCCGCCAATCCGTAAGCACACTTATGCCCCTGGCATTGAACCGTCAGATCTTATAAGTGATGAAGCTGTCTTCCGAGCTTTGTCTAGAATTGACTGGGCCAACATTGACTTCCAGCCAGTGGATGGGGAGGAGGAGGGTGAACCGGCGCAAGATGATCGATCAACTTTACGCTAACCTGGTGACGAGTCGTGATCCGGTAGCCGGCTTAATCTCCACAAATTGTGTTCTATGCAACAAACAGTCATTATTTTGGGCATCAAAGCGCCTTGTAATAGGCTAGTTGAAATACTTTGATTTGCTGCCATCGTGCACTGCTACATGACATTATTTGATCCGCCATGATTATTGCTATGCTTGCTTATATGCCTTGGTAATTTCATGCAATCCTTGTGTCTGTATAAAAAAAGTTGTCCTGGCGGTTTACCGCCGGACGGGTCATAATGCCCAACACAAAGCCTGGTTTATAACCAAGGCTGCAAGAATATCAAAATATGAAATAGATCATACCTGTGATATGAAATCATATTGTTGGTTTACCAACTTGATTGTAGTAAGGGTGAGAACCCAAATCTTGAGTGTTGATAACTCCCACCATGCTGTGCTGGCGTATAATAATGCATGTCGGGTTATGATAAACACCGGATGATCATCCTGGCAACATATAATCAATGCCAGACCGGGTTAATAAACACCGTTTTAAAATTGAATGTGGTCTAACAACTTGTAGCTGAAAGCCAAGCCGAGTTAACAAACACCGGGTTAATTTGATGACTAAAAGGCATGCCGGGTCAATAGACGCCGTTTCAAAATAAAATTTCATCAAAAGAGAAAATCTGGACAAAGGCAAATAAAACCATGCAGTCGAGGCTTTTCAAGGGCTGCCAGGCCCAAATTCGAGGCTTTTCATGGGCTGCTACGCCACTGAGTTAAACCATTTCGCAAAGCCTTTCAAGATGGGCCTCCAACTAACCAATCGTTGTTTTAACTTTGACAAGTTCAGGGTCTATATAAGATTGACTTGTTAAACGTTTGGCGGGTCATGCCAGGATTACCTGGAAATGAGTGGCTTACTTGATGAAGGCAGGTTAACCCGGGGTTTTAGGTGAATACACCAGGCTTCCAAGCCGTGCTTGAGAGCATATTACAAGGGTCCTTTCAAACTCTCTGTTGCATTGCACAAAGAGCCCCCAAGTAACTTTGTGAGCTGTGTTCTATGGATGCCTATGTTTGAGCTGTGCATAGCAACCAGGCTCTCTTTGGCCCCTAGGGTGTGAAGCTCCCAAGCTATATTGTGGCGTGATAGCCGGATTAATGGACAGAACTCCGCTTTGTCAGCTGAAGCCCCCATGTAACCAAGAGATATTGGAAAAAATAGTAGAGGCCCTGCTTGTAGCAAGGATGTCGGTTTATTATATTGATCATAATATATACATTGTCAAAATATGTACATAAGAGGAGCCTATCGCTCAAGTGTAGTAATGCCGAAGGAGAGCTATGTTCCACGGCCGCCGGGTCTCCTCGTCAGACTTGTGTGAGTCTACGTGCTCTCGAGCATCGACGAGGTAGTATGATCCATTGTGCAGATTCTTGCTGACCACAAAGGGTCCTTCCCAAGGTGGGGATAACTTGTGCATATCAGTCTGATCCTGGATAAGCCGAAGCACTAAGTCACCTTCTTGAAAGGTTCTTGTTTTAACCCGGCGGCTGTGATAACGCTGTAGGTCTTGCTAATAAACTGCCGAATGAGCCAAGGCCATGTCCCGTTTTTCATCTAACAGGTCCAGTGCTTCTTGACGTGCTTGCTCATTGTCCGCTTCAACATAATTGGCAACCCGAGGTGAATCATGACGAATATCACTTGGGAGTACCGCCTCTGCCCCATAAACCATGAAGAAAGGTGTATATCCCGTGGATTGATTGGGGTGGTGTTTATGCTCCATAACACAGAAGGTAATTCCTCCACCCAACAACCCGGCGTCCTTTTCAAAGGAACCATAAGCCGGGGCTTGATACCCTTCAAGATTACCTGATTAGCTCTCTCAGCTTGACCATTAGACTGGGGGTGGGACACTGATGACACATCAAGCCGGATGTGCTCTCTTTGACAGAAGTCCTCCATCTCACCTTTGGAGAGGTTCGTGCCATTATCTGTGATGATGCTGTGTGGAAAACCGAAGCGGAAGATCACCTTCTTGATGAATTGAACTGCCGTGGCTGCATCACACTTACTTACTGGCTCCGCTTCAACCCATTTAGTGAACTTGTCAACCGCCACCAACAGGTGGGTCTTCTTATCTTTGGACCGCTTAAAAGGTCCTACCATATCAAGCCCCCAATTAGCAAATGGCCAAGTGATTGGAATCATCCACAGCTCTTGAGCTGGAACATGAGCTCGGCATGAAAACTTCTAACAAGTGTTGCACCGCTTTACCAGGTCCTCAGCATCAGCATGAGCCGTCAACAAATAGAAGCCATGACAAAAAGCCTTAGCGACCAAGGATTTTGAACCGGCGTGGTGACCACAGTCTCCTTCGTGGATCTCACGCAAAATCTCTTGCCCCTCTTCAGGAGAATCAAAGCGCTGGAACACACGTGAGACACTGCAGTGGTGTAACTCGCCATTGTGAATAATCATGGACTTGGACCGCCGGACTATCTATCTGACCAAAACTTCATCTTCTAGCAACTCGCCCCAATTCATATACGCCAAATAAGAAACTGTCCAATCCGGAATAATATGTAAAGCGGCTACCAACTGTGCCTCCGGATCAGGAACATCTAAGTCTTCCTCTGTAGGCAACTTAACTAACGGGTTATGCAAGACATCCAGAAAGGTATTGGGTGGCACCAGTTTACGCTGACACCCCAGCCGGCTTAAAGCATCTGCTGCTTTGTTTTTGCGCCGGTCAATGTGCTCAACCTGATAACCCTTGAAGGGACCAGCCACAATATCCACCTGTTGTCTGTAAGCCGCCATGAGTGGATCCTTAGAGTCCCAAGCACCAGAAACTTGCTGAGCCACCAGATCAGAGTCTCCAAAGCATCGTACCCGGCTTAAGTTCATTTCCTTAGCCACATGAAGACCATGGAGTAAGGCCTCGTACTTAGCTGCGTTGTTAGTACAAGGAAACATTAAGCGGAGAACATAACAAACTTTATCACCTCGAGGGGAAGTAAGGACAACTCCAGCCCCCGAACCCTCCAATTGCATGGCCCATCAAAGTGGATAGTCCAGTATGTGTTATCCGGTTTGTCTTCCTATGCCTGCAATTCTGTCCAATCATTGATGAAGTCAACAAGCGCTTGAGACTTGATAGCTGTCCGAGGCATATACTTCAACCCGTGCGGTCCAAGCTCAATAGCCCACTTTGCAACCCGGCCAGTTGCCTCCCTGTTCTGAATTATATCACCCAAAGGAGCAGAACTGACCACTGTGATGGGATGGCCCTGAAAGTATTGCTTAAGCTTCCAGCTTGCCATAAAAACCCCATACACCAGCTTCTGCCAATGCGAATATCTTTGCTTTGACTCGATGAGCACTTCGCTGATATAGTAAACATGCCTTTGAACCGAATATTCCTTCCCAGCCTCCTTGCGCTCGACCACAATAGCCACGCTGACAGCCCGGGCATTAGCAGCCACATATAATAACAGCGGGTCGTTGTCGACCGGAGCGGCAAAAACCGGCGGTTCAGCCAATTGCCTCTTCAAGTCCTCAAACACCGCATCAGCAGTGTTACTCCATAGAAAAGTGTCTATTTTCTTCAACATCTGATACAGAGGGATCGCCTTCTCTCCCAAACGGCTGATAAACCGGCTCAAGGCTCCAATTCGACACGCCAAATGCTAAACATCATTGATACACGCTGGTTTAGCCAGAGACGTAATCGCCTTGATCTTTTTCGGATTAGCCTCAATGCCCCTGTTAGATACCAGGAAACCTAAGAGCTTGCCTGCTGGAACACCGAAGACGCACTTGGCCGGATTTAGCATCATTTTATACACCCGAAGATTGTCAAAGGTCTCCTTCAAGTCTTCAATCAATGTCTCCTTCTTCCTAGACTTGACCACAATATCGTCCACATAAGCATGAACATTGCGCCCAATTTGGGTATGAAGACAATTCTGTACACAACGTGATAAGTCGCCTGGGCACTCTAGAGCCCAAAGGGCATAGAAACATAGCAGAAGGCTCCAAAGGGAGTGATAAAATTTGTTTCCTCCTGGTCCTTAACCGCCATCTTGATCTGATGATAACCAGAATAAGCATCGAAAAAACTCAAATGCTCACAACCCACCATAGCATCAATGATTTGATCAATACGAGGGAGAGAAAAAGGATCGGCCAGACAAGCTTTGTTCAAATCCGTATAATCCACACACATGCGCCAAGTGCCATTCTTCTTAAGCACTAGCACCGGATTAGCGAGCCACTCTGGATGAAAAACCTCAACGATAAACCCAATAGCCAATAGCCGGGCTACCTCTTCACCAATGGCCTTGCGCCTTTCTTCGTTGAAGCGACGGAGAAACTGCTTGATCGGTTTAAACTTGGGATCAATATTGAGATTGTGCTCAGCGAGTTCCCTCGGTACACCTGGCATGTCAGAAGGCTTGCATGCAAAGATGTCCCGGTTCTCATGGATGAACTCGATGAACGCGCTTTCCTATTTCAGATCCAGATTAGTGCGGATACTAAACTGTTTGGATGAATCGCTAGGAACAAAATCAACCAGTTTAGTCTCATCAGCCGGTTTGAACTTCAGGGTTGGGTCATGCTCTGGGGTGGGTTTCTTCAGAGGAGTCATATCTGCCGGATCAACATTGTCCTTATAGAACTTCAACTCTTCTGCCGCACAAACCAATTCAGCATAAGACGCATCACCTTCTTCATAGTCCAAGTCTATCTTCTGACTCCCATGTAACATAATGGTCCCCTTATGACCTGGCATTTTGAGCTGCAGATAAACATAACAGGGCCTTGCCATGAACCTTGCATAAGCTAGTCGCCCAAACAGGGCATGATATGGGCTCTGGATTTTTACCACCTCAAAGGTTAAGGTTTCTGACCTGGAATCACGGTCATCTCCAAATACCGCCTCCAAATTTATCTTACCAACTAGGTACGCCGATTTACCTGGCACTACTCCGTGGAAAACAGTGTTTGACAGTTTAAAATTTTTGTCCGTCAATCCCATGCGCCGGAAGGTTTCATAATACAGAATATTGATACCGCTCCCTCCATCCATTAGCACCTTGGTGAACTTATAACCTCCAACCTGAGGCGCCACCACCAAAGCCAGATGACCCGGATTGTCAACCTGGGGTGGATGATCCTCTCTGCTCCACACAATGGGCTATTCGGACCAATGTAAGTAACATGGCACTGCCGGTTCAACAGCGTTTACTGCCCTCTTGTGAAGTTTCTGATCGTGCTTACACAAGCTAGTGGTAAAAACATGATACTACCCACTACTCAATTGCTTCGGGTGACTCTGACAACCTGACTGCTGCTGATTCCCCTGATTATTCTGTTGATTATAACCACCCTGGTTGTTCTGATTGCCCTGATTGCCTTGATTGCCCTGGAATCCGGAGTTTGAACCGCCACCGTCGTAACCCGTCCCATGAGACACTGAACCGTCAGATGGACCCTGATCATACCGGAAAAGATTAGAGTTTTTAAACTCCTGCATAATGAAATAGTCCTTCCAGAGGTGCGTGGCTGGAACCTCCTTTGTCCCGTGCTTCGGGCAAGGCTGTTTCAACAAACGCTCCAAATTCATACCGCCACCGTGCTGGGGCGGTTTACCCTTACGACTTTGATTGTTACCCACAAAATCTGAATTGTCCGCTCTACATTTACCGTTGTTACTGTTGCTCGCCGGGTTAGTCTACTGTCCCTTGGTGTTGCCTCTCTTCTTTCCCTTCCCCGGCTTCTCCTCGTCACACTCGGGATCCTTGGTACTATCAGAGTCAGCATACTTAACCAGAGCCCCCATGAGTGTTCCCATATCATTGCAGTGAGGCTTCATCCGCCCCAACTTGAACTTCAAAGGCTTGAACTTGCAATTGCCTTCCAACATTATAACTGCTGAATCTGCATTGATGCGGTGAGATGAATGTAAGATCTCAGAAACCCTGCGTACCCAATGGGTAGTCGATTCACCCTCTGCTTGAACACAAGCGGCCAGATCAACAATTGACATCGGTTGCTTGCAAGTATCTTTGAAGTTGTTGATAAACCGGCTCTTCAACTCATCCCATGACCCAATTGAATTGGGTGGTAAACTCTTTAGCCAAGTGTGAGTTGTTCCTTCTAGCATCATAGTGAAGTACTTAGCACACACCGCTCCATCCACGTCCAGCATCTCCATGGCCATCTCATAGCTTTCTACCCATGACTCGGGATGTAAATCAGCACTATAATTGGGTACTTTCGAGGGTCCTTGAAGTCCTTTGGTAACCGCGCATTGTGCAGGGCCGATGTGAGACACGGCACCCCCAAAGTGGTAAAAGAAACTCCTGGCTCCACTGTAGTAGTTGCATGAACCGGCGTAAGGTGGCGCTCCACGTCCTGGGCAGTCAATCCGGCGCCACGGCGCGCTCGTCCCTGGTCCACTAAATCATGTGCTTCATTCCTTCCCCCTTCCGGGTTAGGCCTCCGTGGTGGATTATGATTCCGTCCACCGCTTGACACAGCTGGCTCTTCAACTCGCCTACTGTAACTCTGGCTTGGACGAGGGGTAGAGTGAATCATGTCCCGACTGTATGAATAAGCTTGTTGCTGAACCATTGTTGTCTGGAGTAGATCTCCAACCCGTTGTGTATCAACGGCCGCGGGGGAGTCACCTTCCATTGGAATAGCAGCCAATCTTGATGCCGCAACAATCATATTGTCCAAAGGGGTAGGGAAGTGCCCCAATGGTGGTGGCACGTACTGTGGTGGAACACGGTTCTACTGTGGCAGGCCCATCGCGCCCGGCTGATCCGACGCTCCTGTCCTGGGCGCTTCAACCCGGTTCACCATGGGCGAGTCACTGGTGCTCGCTCCTGGCGTAGTAAAGAGGTTCCTTGCTTCGTAAACCGGTGGAAGTCGAGACTAGTGCCTCCTCCTCATCACCTTGTTTGAAGCGTTCTGGTCCAGCATAAGCCGGTAAGATTCCGCATGAACCTGCTGAGCCTGAGCATCCAAAGCGACCTGCTCCTCAACCATCCTGGTCTCTTCAGAAGCCATGTCCTCCTTAGCCTGAGCTATCTGATCTTGCAACTTTCTAACTTCTGCATTATGCTCATCCCGGTTATCCGGATTAACCTCAGCGGTCAACAATGTTGCTAACGCGTCCAATAACCCGGATAAGACTTGAACTGGCGGGCGCGCAAGGCCTCCTGCCCCGGTTGCTGATCCGGAAACCATCGCCGCCGTTGTAGAAGATTGAGGTGCGAGCTATGTACCGGCCATGAAGATTGCGACCCGATTCGGCGGTTCAAAGGAGTCCGGAATACTGCTTCCATCAGAATACCCCCCAAACAGGCCATCCTGAACTTGATACAAAGACTCGGTCTCACCAGTGGATGACTCGCCATCGGAGTAGACGGCCGTCTCACCATCGGACACCGGTTTAGATTCGATCCCAAGGATACATCCTACGAATGCATGCTTCATGGCAAGCTGACCCCAGGCAGGGCTCACACGCTGAGCCATCTCGACGAGGTCGGTGCAAATGTCCGGCCCAGGGCACGGTTCGCCGATCTTGCCGATGAAAACGTGAATTCCTCCGAAGGGGACCCGGTACCCGTATTCGATTGAGCCAGCGTCGGGGCCCCAGCCTGCGTCAAAGATGTAGAGCTTGCCGCAACGACTCTTAGTCATCTGGCCCACTGCGTACCCCTTGAGCCGTTCAAAATTGTCCTCCAAGAACTTGAAACCATCGTGCGATAGCCCCACGGTGGGCGCCAACTGTCGTGGAATTATCACGTCAGATGTCCTAGTGAAAGGACTTAGTCGTGGAGCCATCACGATCGGGTTAGCTTAGATGGGTTAAACCGGACAAAGAACATAGGGAGTTATACTGGTTCGGCCTATGATCCAGTTGTGGTGTTTTTGATGTGGTCTCGATTACCAGGGAGAAAATATGCTTTGCCTAGTCCTTGAGTTGTTGTCTCTTCTCCCTGAACCACTGCCGGGTCGTCCCTATATATACACAGGTCGATGCCCGGCCGGTCTACAGAATCCCGAGGCCGGCTCATACAAGTGTCCGGCTCGGTTTCTTCCTTTCCCTAGCTTACAATACAAGTTTACACATCTATGGCGGTTTACTATTATGGGCCCTAATCCGCTATTGGGCTCCGGGCCTCTAAGTTGTCATAGTTAAAGCGCCATAGCCTTCATCTTCATGGGCTTTTGTACAGGACTCCTTGTGAGTTAATCCGGCCCCTCCTGGGCGGTTTAACTCAGTAGTCATATCCCCAACACCATGTGTCCTCGGGAGCTCTTTTCTCATTATAAGAAATTGTCCAGGCTTATCCTTTGCTACAAAAAGGATTGGGCCACCTTGTTGCAGTTTATTTACTTTCATTGCTTGTTACTCGTTACAATTTATCTTATCACAAAACTATCTGTTACCTACAATTTCAGTGCTTGCAGAGAAAACCGCTTATCATTTCCTTCTGCTCCTCGTTGGGTTCGACACTCTTACTTATCGAAAGGACTAAGATAGATCCCCTACACTTGTGGGTCATCAAGACTCTTTTCTGGTGCCGTTGCTGGTGAGTGTAGCGCTTTTGGTGAGTGGAACTTGGTAAGGAAACATTTATATAGTGTGGAGAAATTTTCTGTTACGTGTCACTATGGAAACTAATCCTTTGAGGGGCTTGTTCGGGGTATCTTCACCCCGACCAGTAGAGCAAAGAGTTTCTCCTCAACCTATTGAACCTACTGAAAATGTTTACTTTGAGATTACTTTGGGTATGATAGAGAAACTGCTAGCTAATCCATTTGCAGGAAATGGAACATTACATCCTGATTTACATCTTATCTTTGTGGATGAAGTTTGTGGATTATTTAAGCTTGCAGGTATTCCCGATGATGTTGTCAAAAGGAAGGTCTTCCCTTTATCTTTGAAGGGATATGCATTGACATGGTATAGGCTATGTGATGATACGGGATCTTGGAATTATAAACGATTGAAGTTGGAATTTCACCAGAAGTTCTATCCTATGCATCTTGTTCATCATGATCGTAATTACATATATAATTTCTGGCCTCGCGAAGGAGAAAGCATCGCTCAAGCTTGGGGGAGGCTTAAGTCAATGTTATATTCATGCCCCAATCATGAGCTCTCCAGAGAAATGATTATTCAAAATTATTATGCTCGTCTTTGTCTCAATGATTGCAACATGCTCGATACTTCCTGTGTTGGTTCTTATATGCTGAAGACTATTGAATTCAAATGGGACTTATTGGAAAGAATTAAATGCAACTCTGAAGATTGGGGTTCCGATGATGGTAAGAAGTCAGGTATGACACCTAAGTTTGATTGTGTTAAATCTTTTATGGATACCGGTGCTTTTTGTGGATTTAGCGCTAAATATGGACTTGACTCTGAGATGGTAGCTTCTTTCTGTGAATCTTTTGCTACTCACGTTGATCTCCCTAAGGAGAAGTGGTTTAAATATAATCCTCCCATTGAAGTAAAAGTAGTTGCACCTATTACAGTTGAAGAAAAGACTGTCACCTATAGTGATCCTATTGTCCCTACTACTTATGTTGAGAAACCCCCTTTTCCTGTTAGGATAAAGGATCATGCTAAAACTTCGACTGTTGTTCATAAGAGTAATACTAGGACTTATACACCTCCTGAGCAAACCAAAGTTGAACCTAGTATTGCTATAGTTAAAGATCTCTTGGATGATGATTTAGATGGGCATGTTATTTATTTTTGTGGTGAGACTGCTAATATTCTCAGACCAGATACTAAGATACAGAGACTTGTGGTAGGCATGCCTGTTATTTCTGTTAAAATTGGAGATCATTGTTATCATGGCTTATGTGATATGGGTGCTAGTGCTAGTGCAATACCTTATGACTTATATAAAGAAATTATGCATGATATTGCACCCGCTGAAATAGAAGATATTGATGTTACCATTAAGGTTCCTAATAGGGACACTATTAAACCAGTTGGGATTGTTAGAGATGTCAAAGTCTTGTGTGGGAAGGTCAAATATCCTGCTGATTTTCTTGTTCTTGGTTCCCCACAAGATGATTTTTGTCCCATTATTTTTGGTAGACCCTTCTTGAATATAGTTAATGCTATGATTGATTGTGAAAATGATACTGTCATAATTGGCTTACAAGGCATGTCTCATGAGTTTAATTTTGCTAAGTTTCGTAGACAACCTCGTGATAGAGAATCACCTAGTAAGGATTAGATTATTGGTCTTGCTTCTACTGCCGTGCCTCCTACTGATCTGTTAGAACAATATTTGCTAGACCATGAAAATGATATGTTTATGAAAGAAAGAAGGGAAATAGATGAAGTGATCCCGTTGAAACATAATCTTCCCGTTAAACAGGAACCTATTCTGAAACATAATCTTCCCGTTGAAATTCTAGGGGATCCTCCTCCACCCAAGGGTGATCCCGTATTTGAGCAAAAACCATTACCTGATAATCTCAAATATGCTTATCTTGATGAAAACAAAATATATCCTGTTATTATTAATGCTAACCTTTCAGAACAAGAAGAGGAAAGATTATTGAAAACTGTGAAGAAGCACCATGCTGCTATCGGATATACTCTGGATGATCTTAACGGCATTAGTCCCACGTTATGCCAACACAAAATTAATTTGGAGGACGATGCCAAACCAGTTAGAGATCCTCAACGACGATTGAATCCTAGGATGAAAGAAGTGGTAAGAAAGGAGATACTAAAGCTCCTTGAAGCAGGTATAATTTATCCCGTTGCTGATAGTGATTAGGTAAGCCCTGTCCATTGTGTTCCTAAAAAGGGAGGTATTATTGTCGTTCCCAATGATAAAGATGAATTGATCCCACAAAGAATTATTACAGGTTATAGGATGGTAATTGATTTTCGTAAATTAAATAAAGCTACTAAGAAAGATAATTACCCTTTACCTTTTATTGATCAAATGCTAGAAAGACTATCCAAACACACACATTTGTGCTTTCTAGATGGTTATTCTAGTTTCTCCCAAATACCTGTGTCAGTGAAGGATCAATCAAAAACTACTTTTACTTGCCCTTTCGATACTTTTGCTTATAGACGTATGCCTTTTGGTTTATGTAATGCACCTACTACCTTTCAAAGATGTATGATGGCTATATTCTCTGACTTTTGTGAAAAGATTTGTGAGGTATTCATGGATGATTTCTTTGTTTATGGATCCTCTTTTGATGATTGCTTGAGCAACCTTGATCGAGTTTTGCAGAGATGCAAAGACACTAGTCTCGTCTTGAATTGGGAAAAGTGCCACTTTATGGTTAATGAAGGCAGTGTCTTGGGGCACAAAATCTCTGAGAGAGGTATTGAAGTTGATAAGGCTAAAGTTGATGCTATTGAAAAGATGCCATGTCCCAAGGACATAAAAGGTATAAGACGTTTCCATGGTCATGCCGGTTTTTATAGGTGGTTCATTAAGGACTTTTCTAAAATCTCTAGGCCTCTGACTAATTTATTGCAAAAAGATATTCCTTTTGTCTTTGAAGATGATTGTGTAGAAGCATTTGAAATACTTAAGAAAGCTTTGATCACTGCAGCTATTGTTCAGCCACCTGATTGGAATTTACCTTTTGAAATTATGTGTGATGCTAGTGATTATGCTGTAGGTGCTGTTCTAGGGCAAAGAGTTGATAAGAAATTGAATGTTATCTAGTATGCTAGTAAGACTCTTGATACTACCCAGAGAAATTATGCTACTACTGAAAAAGAATTCTTAGCAGTTGTGTTTGCATGTGATAAGTTTAGAACTTATATTGTTGATTCCAAAGTTACTATTCACACTGATCATGCTGCTATTAAATATCTTATGGAAAAGTAGGATGCTAAGCCTAGACTCATTAGATGGGTTCTATTGCTCCAAGAATTTGATTTGCATATTATTTATAGAAAGGGAGCTGTGAACCCCGTTGCAGACAACTTGTCTAGGTTAGACAATGTTCTTGATGACCCACTGCCTATTGATGATAGTTTTCCTGATGAACAACTAGCGGTCATTAATGCTTCTCGTACTGCTCCTTGGTATGCTGATTATGCTAATTACATTGTTGCTAAATTTATACCACCTAGTTTCACATACCAGCAAAAGAAAAAGTTCTTTTATGATTTAAAACATTACTTCTGGGATGACCCATGCCTTTATAAAGGAGTAGATGGTGTTATTAGATGTTGTGTACCTGAGCATGAACAGGAACAGATCCTACGCAAGTGTCACTCTGAATCATATGGAGGACACCACGTTGGAGACAGAACTGCGCATAAGGTATTGCAATCCAATTTTTATTGGCCTACTCTCTTCAAAGATGCTCGTAAGTTTGTCTTATCTTGTGATGAATGTCAAAGAATTGGTAACATTAGTAGATGTCAAGAAATGCCTATGAATTATTCTCTTGTTATTGAACCGTTTGATGTTTGGGGCTTTGATTATATGGGACCTTTTCCTGCCTCTAATGGTTACACACATATTTTAGTTGCTGTTGATTACGTTACTAAGTGGGTAGAAGCTATTCCAACTAGTAGTGCGGATCATAACACTTCTATTAAAATGCTTAAATAAGTTATTTTTCTGAGGTTTGGAGTCCCTAGATATCTTATGACTGATGGTGGTTCACATTTTATTCATGGTGCTTTCTGTAAGATGCTTGCTAAGTATGATGTTAATCATAGAATCGCATCTCCTTATCGCCCACAGTTTAGTGGTCAAGTAGAGTTGAGCAATAGAGGGCTCAAATTAATTTTGCAAAAGATTGTGAATAGATCTAGAAAGAATTGGTCCAAAAAACTGGATGATGCATTATGGGCCTATAGAACTGCATACAAAAATCCTATGGGCATGTCTCCATATAAGATGGTTTATAGAAAAGCTTGTCATTTACCTCTAGAACTTGAACATAAAGCATATTGGGCTATAAAAGAGCTCAACTATGACTTCAAACTTGCCGGTGAGAAGAGGTTGTTTGATATTAGCTCACTTGATGAATGGAGAACCCAAGCCTATGAGAATATCAAGCTATTCAAAGAAAGAGGCAAACGCTGGCATGACAAAAGGATACTAAAGCGTGAGTTTAACGTAGGTGATTATGTGTTATTATTCAACTCTTGTTTAAGATTTTTTGCAGGAAAACTTCTCTCTAAATGGGAAGGTCCTTACGTTATCGAGGAGGTCTATCGTTCGGGTGCCATAAAAGTCAATAATTTCGAAGGCACAAGTCCGAGGGTGGTGAATGGTTAGAGGATTAAACATTATATCTCAGGTAATCCTATCAATGTTGAAACTAATATTATTGAAACCGTAACCCCTGAGGAATACATAAGGGACACTTTCCAGAACGTTCCAGACTCCGAAAAGGAATAGGTATGTGGTATGGTAAGTAAACCGACTCCAAAACAATTCTAATGGCAATTTTTATCAGTTTTGGAATATTCATGATTTTTAGGAAGAAAGAAGTAGTCCGGGAAGGACACGAGGCCTCCACGAGGGTGGAGGGCGTGCCCACCCTTACTGGGCGCGCCCCCCTATCTCGTGGCCACCTCGTGTGCCTCCCGGACTTCGTTTTCTTGCACGTTACGTATTTTGGTCGGTAAAAAATCATTATATAAACTCCCGAAGGTTTTGACCACCGTATCACGTAAATATCCTCTGTTTTCGTTTCGAGCTGTTTTTTGTCACAGATCTAGAGCATCACGGCATCTCCAAGCGCTCCCAAGGACAAGTTTTTCGAGAGGGTTATCAACCCCTATCTCGCGGAGGTGCTGCAATACCCTCAAACCATTGAGATGCGTGAGGGGGTGCTGCACATCCACGATGTGGAGGGACCAAGGCGTCCCGGAAGCGTGGAGACAAAGCTCGAAGCCGTGGAGCAACAAGTATTCAAGTGCCAAGGGATGGTGGAGCGTGGACTCAACGCCAACCAGATGATGATCACGGAGTTCACCAACAACCACAAGCTAGATGCCAAAGTCATTGGGGAAACCATCTTCAAGCTTCAAGAGAAAATCGAGCACCTCCAAGCCCAGATCTATGACCTGCAAAACCAGAACTGTGAGTATGAATATAGATTCAATAGGATGAGTTTGGCTACATATTTAAGGATCCCGGTGACTCGATCATCCTTCTATGATGGTGAGCCTATGCCTTGTAAGATGGACGACAAGCCTACATCATCAAAAACTCCTACTTCACCACCTCCAAGGACATAATTACATGGGTATGGGCACTCCCCTTGGCAACTGCCAAGCTTGGGGGAGGTGCCCCGGTATTGTATCACCACCACACTCTTATCTTTACCGTTTTATTTAGTTCGATCCTTTTAGTAGTATCTTGATCTAGTAGATTGAATTTTTGATATCAAGTATTTTTGAGTTTTGCTTTGTGATCTCTTTATGTAATCGAGTCCGTGAGCTATTTATAATTAAGATTAGTGTTGAGTCAAGGGCTTTGTTATGTTGCTATGATCTTGAGAAAGTAGAAAGAATAAAAGAGTTCATATTGATCTTATGGATAGTAATGACTTCACACATAGAGAGTATGAGGCATAAAAGTTGTTGAGAGTTGGCAAACATAGTTTTGGTCATCGTTGCAATTAATAGGAAGTAATAAGGAAAGAGAGGTTTTCACATATAAATATACTATCTTGGACATATTTTATGATTGTGATCACTCATTAAAGTATGACATGCTAAAGAGTTGATGTTGGTGAAGGAAGACAATGTAATGGTTTATGTTTTCTCGCATCTCAGTTAAAGTATATTGTCATGGATCTTCCAAACATGTTGAGCTTGCCTTTCCCTCTCATGCTAGCCAAAAATTCCTAGCACCAAGTAGAGATAGTACTTGTGCTTCAAAATATCCTTAAACCTAGTTTTGCCATGAGAGTCCACCATATCTACCTATGGATTGAGTAAGATCCTTCAAGTAAGTTGTCACCGGTGCAGACAATAAAAATTGCTTTCTAATTATGCATGACTTATTAGTGCGGAGAAAATAAACTTTATACGATCTTGTTTTGGAAGCAATAAAAGCGACGGACTGCATAATAAAGGTCCATATACAAGTGGCAATATAAAGTGACGTTCTTTCGTACTAAGATTTTGTGTATCCAACCCTAAAAGTGCATGAAAACCTCTGCTTCCCTCTGGTAAGGGCCTATCTTCTACTTTATGTCTTTTACTTTATGCAAGAGTCAAGGTGATCTTCACCTTTCCCTTTTTCATTTTTATCCTTTGGGAAGCACCTCGTGTTGGAATGGTCCTGATGCATATATCCAATTATATGTTCGTTAGCATGAACTATTATTGTTGACATTACCCTTGAGGTAAAATGTTGGGAGGCAACATTATAAGCCCCTATCTTTCTCAGTGTCCGGCTGAAACTCCATAACCACAAGTATTGCATGAGTGTTAGCAATTGTAGAGGACTACATGATAGTTGAGTATGTGGACTTGCTGAAAGGCTCTATTCTTGACTCTTTTTGATGTTATGATACTTTTCAATTGCTTCAGTGACTGAGGTTATAGTTTGTTAGCTTTCAATGAAGTTTCTGAACCATACTTGACATTGTGAATTGATTGTTACTTGAGCATAAGAAGTCATATGACAAAATCTATTTATGTTGTTGTTATAAGAATGATCATGATACCCTCATGTCCGTATTTTATTTTTATCGACACCTCTATCTCTAAAGATGTGGACATATTTTTCGATTTCGGCTTCCGCTTGAGGACAAGCGATGTCTAAGCTTGGGGGAGTTGATATGTCCATTTTGCATCATGCTTTTATATCAATATGTATTTCATTATGGGCTGTTATTACACATTATATATATCAATACTTATGGCAATTCCCTTATTTTATAAGTTTTACCATGAAGAGGGGGAATGCCGGCAGTAGGAATTCTTGCTGGAAAAGGAGCAAACATTGGAAACCTATTCTGCACTGCTCCAAAAATCCTGAAACTCCATGAAACTTATTTTTGGAATTAATAAGAATTATTGAGCAGAAGAAACACCTCAGGTGGCCCACACCCTGGCCAGGAGGGTGGGGAGCGCGCCCACCCCTACTGGGCGCGCCCCTGTCTCTTGGGGCCCCTGGTGGCCCTCCGGTGTCCATCTTCTGCTATATGAAGGCTTTACCCTGGAAAAAATCGTGGGCAAGCTTACGGGACGAAACTCCGCCGCCACGAGGAGGAACCTTGGCGGAACCAATCTAGAGCTCCGGCAGAGCTGTTCTACTGGGGACACTTCCCTCCGGGTGGAGGACATCATCACCATCGTCATCACCAACGATCCCCCCATCGGGAGAGGGTCAATCTCCATCAACATCTTCACCAACACCATCTTCTCTCAAAACCCTAGTTCATCTCTTGTATCCAATCTTGTATCAAAACCACAAATTGGTACTTGTGGGTTGCTAGTAGTGTTGATTACTCCTTGTAGTTGCTGCTAATTGGTTTACTTGGTGGAAGATCATATGTTCAGATCCTTATTGCATATTATTAATCCTCTAATTATGAACATGAATATGCTTTGTGAGTAGTTACGTTTGTTCCTGGCGACATGGGTGAAGTCTTGCTATTAGTAGTCATGTGAATTTGGTATTCGTTCGATATTTTGATAAGATGTATGTTGTCTTTCCTCTAGTGGTGTTATGTGAACGTCAACTACATGACACTTCACCATTATTTGGGCCTAGAGGAAGGCATTGGGAAGTAATAAGTAGATGATGGGTTGCTAGAGTGACAGAAGCTTAAACCCTAGTTTATGCGTTGCTTCGTAAGGTGCTGATTTGGATCCATATGTTTAATGTTGTGGTTATGTTTACCTCAATACTTCTTTCGTAGTTGCGGATGCTTGCAATAGGTGTTAATCATAAGTGGGATGCTTTTCCAAGTAAGGGCAGTACCCAAGCACCGGTCCACCCACATATCAAATTATCAAAGTACCGAACGCGAATCATATGAGCGTGATGAAAATTAGCTTGACGATATTTCCCATGTGTCCTCGGGAGCTCTTTTCTCATTATAAGAAATTGTCCAGGCTTATCCTTTGATGCAAAAAGGATTGGGCCACCTTGCTTCACTTTATTTACTTTCATTGCTTGTTACTCGTTACAATTTATCTTATCACAAAACTATCTGTTACCTACAATTTCAGTGCTTGCAGAGAAAACCTTCCTGAAAACCGCTTATCATTTCCTTCTGCTCCTCATTGGGTTCGACACTCTTACTTATCGAAAGGACTATGATAGATCCCCTACACTTGTGGGTCATCATCCGGCCAAAGTATATAGTCCGGCTGTTCGAGTACCCCCTAATCCAGGACTCGCTCAGTAGCCTCTAAACCAGGCTTCAATGACGATGAGTCTGGCGCGCAGATTGTCTTCGGCATTGCAAGGAGGGTTCCTTCTCCGAATACTCCATAGAAGATCTTGAATATGAGGATTGTGTCCGGCTCTGCAAAATAATTTCCACATAACACTGTAGAGAGCACAATATTCCACAAATCTAATCTGTTGACAACTTTTCATAGCGTGACATCACACCGTGGCCCGGTTATTTACGAACCGTTTTTCCCAGCCTGCTGCTACACGTATTGCAGGGCAGTTTTATTGGCACGTCTTGTCGAAGCAGAGATCGTGTTTCCCTTATCACGGGATTTTCATCAATACGGGTGTGGGTAACCCAACCGTGCATGTTAGTATGACTCCTCGATTTTAGGCGAGTTCCAAATGGTCACCCGGAGGACACTTTAAATTCAACCCCATTATAAAGGGACCAAGGCCTGTCCCTTTCTTCCCACGCTCGATCCTTCCCCCACCTCAAGTTCCAACACCCAAAGCTCAGGCTTAAGCGCTTCGGACCTTCAATCATGTCCGGACCCAACCTTCAAGGTCGGTGGATGGCCTCCTCTGTCATAGAGGAGGACATCAAGAAGCTGAGGGAGGCCAGGTATCTGACTGCCGAAATCCCACACAGGCAGCCTGCTCAAGGGCAGGTCATCCCCACTCCCGAAACCAATGAGAGTGTCGTATTTGTTTCCCACTTCCTCCGAGGGCTAGGCTTTAGTCTTGATCCCTTTGTTAGAGGGCCAATGTTCTATTACGGGTTAGATTTTCACGATCTAGCTCCGAATTCCATCCTTCACATCTCGTCATTTATCGTCATGTGTGAAGCCTTCCTCCGCATTACCCCACACTTCGGCTTGTGGCTCAAGACCTTTGATGTGAAGCCAAAGATGATTGATGGGCGACACTGTTGGGGAACGTAGCAGAAATTCAAAATTTTCCTACGAGTCACCAAGATCTATCTATGGAGAGACTAGCAACGAGAGAGAGGGGAGTGCATCTACATACGCTTGTAGATCGCTAAGCGGAAGCATTCAAGAGAACGGGGTTGAAGGAGTCGTACTCGTCGTGATCCAAATCACCGGAGATCCTAGTGCCAAACGGATGGCACCTCCGCATTCAACACACGTGTAGCCCGGTGACGTCTCCCATGCCTTGATCCAGCAAGGAGAGAGGGAGAGGTTGAGGAAGACTCCATCCAGCAGTAGCACAACGGCGTGGTGGTGATGGAGGAGCGTGGCAATCCAGCAGTGCTTCTCCAAGCACCGCGAGAGACGAGGAGAAAGAGAGGTAGGGCTGCGCCAGGGAGAGGTGGAAACTCTTGTGTATGGCAGCCCCAAAACCTCAAGTATATATAGGGGAGAGGGAGGGGGTTGCACCCCCTTTAGGGTTCCCACCCCAAGGGGTGCATCTGCCCCAAAAACCCATCTAGGGTGGCGGCCAAAGGGGGAAGAGGGGGAAACTTGCCCCCCAAGCAAGGTGGAGGCGCCCCCTCCCCAAACCCTAGGCGCCTTGGGCCCTTGTGTGGGGGCGCACCAGACCACCTGGGGCTGGTCCCCTCCCACACTTGGCCCATGCTACCCTCTGGGGCCGGTGGGCCCACTTGGTGGACCCCCGGGACCCTCCCGGTGGTCCCGGTACGTTACCGATAGCACCCGAAACCTTTTCGGTGACCAAAACAGGACTTCCCATATATAAATCTTTACCTCCGAACCATTCCGGAACTCCTCGTGACGTCCGGGAGCTGATCCGGGACTCCAAACAACATTCGGTAACCACGTATATCTATTCCCTATAACCCTAGCATCATCGAACCTTAAGTGTGTAGACCCTACGGGTTCGGGAACCATGCAGAGATGATCGAGACAACTCTCTGGCCAATAACCAACAGCAGGATCTGGATACCCATGTTGGCTCCCACATGTTCCATTATGATCTCATCGGATGAACCACGATGTTGTGGATTCAATCAATCCCGTATACAATTCCCTTTGTCTAGCGGTATTGTACTTGCCCGAGATTCGATCGTCGGTATCCCGATACCTTGTTCAATCTCGTTACCGGTAAGTCTCTTTACTCGTTCTGTAACACATCATCCCGTGATCAACCCCTTGGTCACATTGTGCACATTATGATGATGTCCTACCGAGTGGGCCCAGAGATACCTCTCCGTTACACGGAGTGACAAATCCCAGTCTCGATTCGTGCCAACCCAATAGACACTTTCGGAGATACCCGTAGTGCACCTTTATAGCCACCCAGTTACGTTGTGATGTTTGGTACACCCAAAGCATTCCTACGGTATCCGGAAGTTGCACAATCTCATGGTCTAAGGAAATGATACTTGCACAATCTCACGATCTTTGTGCTAGGCTTAGGATTGGGTCTTGTCCATCACATCGTTCTCCTAATGATGTGATCCCGTTATCAACGACATCCAATGTCCATGGTCAGGAAACCGTAACCATCTATTGATCAACGAGCTAGTCAATTAGAGGCTTACTAGGGACATGGTGTTGTCTATGTACCCACACATGTATCTGAGTTTCCTATCAATACAATTATAGCATGGATAATAAACGATTATCATCAACAAGGAAATATAATAATAATAACTAATTTATTATTGCCTCTAGGGCTTATTTCCAACAGTCTCCCACTTGCACTAGAGTCAATAATCTAGTTCACATCGCCATGTGATTAACACTGATAGGTCACATCGCCATGTGACCAACATCCAAAGAGTTTAGTAGTGTCACTAAACTAGTTCACATCACCATGTGATTAAGACTCAATGAGTTCTGGGGTTTGATCATGTTTTGCTTGTGAGAGAGGTTTTAGTCAACGGGTCTGCAACATTCAGATATGTATGTATTTCACAAATCTCTAGGTCATATTGTAAATGCTGCTTCCACGCTCCACTTGGAGCTATTCCAAATGGTTGCTCCACTATACGTATCCGGTTTGCTACTCAGAGTCATTCGGATAGGTGTTAAAGTTTGCATCGATGTAACCCTTTACGGCGAACTCTTTATCACCTCCATAATCGAGAAACATGTCCTTATTTACTCCAAGGACAATTTTGACCGCTGTCCAATGATCCATTCCTGGATCATTCTTGTACCCCTTGACTGACTCATGGCAAGGCACACTTTCGGTGCGGTACACAGCATAACATACTATAGAGCCTACGTCTGAAGCATAGGGGACGACCTTCGTCCTTTCTCTCTCTTCTGCCGTGGTTGAGCTTTAACTCTTAACTCCATACCTTACAACTCAGGCAAGAACTCCTTCTTTGACTGATCCATCTTGAACACCTTCAAGATCATGTCAAGATATGTGCCCATTTGAAAGTACCATTTAGCATTTTTTGATCTATCCTCATAGATCTTGATGCTCAATGTTCAAGCAGCTTAATCCAGGTTTTCTATTGAAAACACTTTTCAAATAACCCTATATCACTACTAGGGAAAAGGCTAGCAGCAGTGCGGGTTTTAGGTGTATCAGTAGCGCGGGTAGCGGCGCCACTAATAAGGCGCTACAGCTAACACATAGCAGTAGTGCGTGCTCACCTGCGCTACTGCTACACAAGTGTAGCATCAGCGCGGTTAGTGGAAGCTCGCTACTGCTAATAGCTCTAGCGCTCTTTTCCTGGACGCTCTACTGCTATCGCGGCGCTGCTGCTAACTTTTATACACTCGCTACTGCTAATTTAAGTAGTTTTTTGTTTTTTCGGCATATTTGTTTTGTATTTGAACAGGCTTTATAGAAGAATCTTTAGCACATAGAAATGTCATCATAATACACATACAAATGCCTGTGAGACCAAAAATGTAATCATAGCATATACATACAAATAGTCTCATCATAATCATCATCCAACACAAAGTGGTATCTTCTCATCATCTCAAAAATAGCGATACATGCAAGTCTCGAATACTTGCAACTACAACAACGTCATCCATCTAAACAAAGGTATACGCAAGAAGAGCTATCACTATGAGTGAGAGCGGAACTATGCAGTACATGAGGTGGCGGTTACGAGTCCTCTCTCGCGCTAGCGTGAACCTCAAGTAACTAGCTTCTCCTTCTTGTCTGCTTTTGAAGCCTTTATGGCTGGCGCCCATGAACCCATTCACTTGCGCCTGACACTCATGCCACTCGTTGTACATCCTCGGAACCTTCCCTTTGTACATGACATAGCAATTCCATCTCGCCATCAAGAAACTAGGTACCTGTTAGAGATGCATGTTCATGAAGAGGATGTACAATCATATATATGCAACAAAATATACTGGAGCAACACCGTAAAAGAAAGGGCTAGCAACTAGATGCAACATACAGTACGCAAATTAATTAACTAGAGGTACGCAGGTCATCATACGCAAACTAACAAAGTAGCGTTACGCAAGTTCGGCAGGGACCGTGGACATCACAAAGTTTCATCGCTACAAAAAGTATACAAGTTCAACGAACACATATCATCATCATCGGCATCATAAATCACTAGAAGTTCCATCCTTCCATATCATCGATGATGAACCCTAGCTTCTTGAATGGCGTGAGGTCTAGATGTTGCATGCCTATGCGAGTTCGGACGTCATCTCTCGATATAGGGCCGTGGTGGAACATCCCCTTCTCATAGATGACTTCTTTCATGATGATCGTCGCAATGTCGCTTTGGATGCGAAAGAAGTCATCTCTAAGTTTATAATCCGCTTCTCCATGAGATTCTAGCCACTTGTGAATATGATCATCATTTCTGCTTCTTATGCAAAGCTTTTGGTGATCCGTGTTGAACTGAATCATGAGATGGACGATGTAGAATCCATCCTTCTTGCTTTGTTTTGGGACATGGATGCAGGAGAAGTTAGTTTTATGCGCAAAACCCATCTTCTTGTTCCTTTGTTTCCTGATCTGCACGTGGCCACCTCTAAAGCTGAAGCCTTGGAGAGCATCATCTAGAATATTCATTATGTGGGTGTAGTCTTTTATCTCATAGTCTCTTGAAGGGTCAAAATACACGGCGTGGGAGACTTGCGGGTAAAGAACGATAAGGACGGTGCGCCCGTTGCTGCGGGGAAAAGACACCTCAAATTATTCCCCATATGAGAGAGAGAAGGAATGATTGAAATGTACGAAAGGGTTGTCCGGAACTGACTTACTTTGGATGATAAGGCACGAGGACAATTTCCCGGTCCTTATTCTGTACCATGAAGTTTTGGAGATACTCCGTAGCAGTTTCACGCTCAAAGTCGCCGAGACTCAAGAAGGACTCGTGCATGTAGTACGGATCCGCCACACAGATTTGCGAGACTTCTTCACTCTTCATGACGGAGCTCATATGTAGCGCAAAAAGGCAGACGATTGTAAAATCAAGCCGCCTTGTTAGAAACATCTCAAAGATATGGTCAAACCGCAGGAAGAACACCTCCGCGGGCCGTGTCTCGACGTAGCACTTCCCCTCAGGCACATGAGCCGCGTATGTTAGATATCCTGGATCCTTTTAGGCTAGTAGGCTTTTCTCAGTCGAAAGCACATGGTCGTGCAGTCTCCTGAGATCACCTGATAGTGCCTCCAGCAGTTTCGGCGGTAGCATCGGCTCACCCGTGAGATGGAACATGACTGCACCTTTCACAGGTACACGCTCTTCAGAATGCATCGTCTAGCTGCTATGTGCTCTAGCTTGTTTGGAGGCAGTTATCTTCCCCGATCTCTTCCTCTCCTTTTTCTTGGGCACACCTTCCAGACCCTTCCTTAACCCATGCCCCAGTGTTCCCAGGCTAAGTACTGTAGGACGTGCCCGGCTAGTTGGCCTGTGTTGAGGCGGCATCTTCAGGCGTGTCCTGTGAGGATTTCATGAAGAGAGACTTTTTGAAATCCCTGCTACGACCCTGCCCGGGCATATCATCCATATCCTCATTAGCAAGCTGATAGCCCGATTCGTCAGATGGTTAACTCATCATATCTATGTCACAATCATACGCGTTTGTATTGATGTAATCCATAGGGTCGACCTCCTTGTCATCATCCATTCTCTGTTCTACAGGAGAAATTACATCAACCTGTACTATTGCACCCCCTTCATCATGTCGTCCGCCGCACTCACCCGGCACTACAGGAGCTGGTAATTGCGTAGGCGTGGTGGTGGTCTCCGCACATGCTTGTTGATGTGTGGTTTTTGGTGTGCTCTTGGCCGGCTCCAGACGAATAAGATTCTTCGGCCATAGCAGCACCCAACCCTTGCAGCTTCCAATCCGCGGCGGAGTCTCGTCGTCCGCTCCCACATGTTGTACTGGCGGAGGCAAATCCTCGTGCCCCGATTTCACACTGGTCAAGCTAAACCTGAAGTGCCCAGCGGGGATCGGCTGGTTGTGGAACGTGGGTTGCGAGGGGTCCATTATCATTCCCTTTCCCACGTCCACCTTCTCGCCTTTGATCAAGTAGAGTATGGTGCACGGGGTTTCTTTCTCCTACAAACACATATGTCTGCGGCGTAAAACAACCGAAAGGCAACAAAAATGGAATATTATATATATATATATATATATGTTGGTGCGACATGTAATTACCGTGACGGCGTCGAGCTCAGCCAAAGATGAAGGCCCACCTAGCACGCCTGAGACTGAGGACGGGCTGCTATGAGCGGGAGCGGCTGCGAGAGGAGGCCCGGTTGCGTGAGCAAGTGATGGTGCGATGGTGTTGTTGTTCATGGACTTGCTCCCGACGAAACTGGGGAACGGGAAGTCATGTACCGTCTTGTCTGGATTTTCCTTCGTCTAGTTGATGATAACTGGAACCAAGTTAGTAGAGAAATCATTTCTGCAGGCAGTTACAGCTGCATTGACTGCCTGCTGTAGCAACTCATATTTGTCCTCAGCTGCTTTTTTCGCATCCTCAGCTGCTTTTTTCTCAACCGCAAGCTTCACCTTTGCGTCGATGTCCGCCTGACTAAACTTCTTTTTCTGCTTCTTGGCCTCCGGGCCTTCGTCGTAAAACACCTTCCACGTGGCGCATCTCCAGCGCCGTGCACACGACCATATTGCGACCGCTGGCCCAAAGGGAGTCCCTTAAGTTCGTTCAAGGCCCGGTTGAGAGGGGTGTCCCACTTGGGCCTCATCGGAGAAGTAGGGCTTTTGGCTGCAAGCCGGTGTTGCTTCTCTAGTAGTCTAATCAATTTCCTCGTGATCTTGTCCGTGTAAAAAACCTTTTTCTCCTTGTCCCACTTGTAGTGGGCCCTGATGAACTCACGCTCCAAGGGGTTGCTGAACTTCACGAAGGGGTCTGGGAGACCCGCGGCTTCACGCTCTGCATCCTCCTTATCCCATATGGGCCTTTTACCGAGGTAGCCACGGCTTCCGAGGCGATGCTTCCCCGTGTTCCTTTGCTGAAGGCTCTTGAATTTTGCAGCCTTAGCCTTGGCTGCCTCGGTAGCGCAAGTGTCTTTGAACTTTTCGAACTCCTCTTCCGTAAGTGTCAGATTTTCCTCCAGAATCTTGGACAAGGGTTCATCAGCCTCAATAGCTCGTTTCACCCTCCCTTTCCAGGAAGCCAAATCATTGCTGAACATGCCCATGGCGTGATTGTTAATCTTTTTCATCTTCGGATCATCCCACGGTTGTTCTATGTTCTCATCCTGGTCGGGGAACTTGAATCTCTTGTGCAACTTCGTTAGGAGCAACTGCGTCAAATGTTCTTTACTCCTTAATTCATCATCGTCGATGCTCGCGCATTCCCGTAGGATGCATCCTACTTGGTTCCCATAGCACTTGCGAGGTTCTTCCGGCTCTAACGCCTCAAAGTTGCCAAGTGCCATCTTTGTGATCACAAGTCGTCCAATCCCTAGTTTGTTAGGTTTTCGTATCCTCTGCTTCTTATGCTTCCTCCTTTTGGTAGCGGCATCGGGGCCGGAACCTTCCCCGTCTGTATCTTCCCCGCCGGTACCTTCCCCATCGGTCTCGGTGCCGGCGCCGTCGGTGTCAATGTCAGCGTCAGTACAATCATCAAGGCCGACCTGCAAACCTTGCTTAGCAGTCAAATAGTCGAGGTACTCTTGTTCACCCTCATAATCCATCTCATCTGCATCTTGGTTAGAAGGCCCAGTTTCTTCGTTGTTTGACATGTTTCCTATGATTAAGTGTGAATAAATGAGAAATGACATAAAAAGAAATCTATGTGCCAACACTCGATATGCCAACTATGTAGCACAAATCATGCCTTTATTCACGGGAAATTTCGGCATGACCTTTGCTAAAAAATGGACATATCGAGCGCCTGAAATTCATCGGAACGGAAATTAATCAACATTCCGGCGTAACGTAGGCCACTCAGATCATTTTCCAAACATGACATGTCCACATATCACATGTCCAGTTCAAATTTGCATATAAATTCAGCTAATTTTGAAACCTAGAAAAATTCATAACTAAATATATAACCTAATTAACATACTGCCCTAACTAAAACCTAAGTAAATTAACCGAAGAACCCTAGCAGAGAGATAGAGTGGGAGGGGAGGTTTACAGAGGGTGCAGGGGCAAGGAGGCAGGCCCGACGATGGCCGAGATTGGGAAGGGAGGAAGCAAAGGAGGGAGGAGAGGGCCGACGGGTCGAGGGCGAGCGCCTGGGTCGGGGGCGAGCGCCGGCGCTGAGGTCGGGGGCGAGGGCCGGGTCGGGGGCGAGCGCCGGGGTCGGGGTCGGGGCGAGGGCGGCGTCGGGGGCGAGCGCCGGCGCCGGAGTTGGGGTCGGGGGCGATGGCCGGGTCGGGGGCAAGCGCCGGCGCCGGGGTCGGGGGCGAGCGACGGGGGAAGAGAGAGTGGGGATTTGGGGGGAAAAGGCGGGATGAAGCAGGGATAGTGAGAATTTTGGGTTAAGTGGACGTAGCAGCAGCGCGTTTGGCCAAAATGCGCTGCTACTACCTTCATTAGCTGCAGCAATTTGTACGAAAAGCGCTGCTACTACCTTCAGTAGCTGTAGCAGTTTATACGAAACGCGCTACTACTACCTTCCAGTTTTGATTTTTCTTTTCCTTTATTTTCTCCCACTTTTATTTCCAGAGAGCAGTGAATGAAGGGAGGGCGATATATATTGCATCATCTGACGGTTAAATATGTATGCAAAATAGGAACATATATATTACATCATTGGACCCATGCATAATAATGGCTAAGTGTGTATACAAAATAGGAACATGTATATATATATATATATATATATATATATATATTACATCATTTGACCGATAACATACGATTCCTCAGCGCTGACATTTTCGTTTTTGAGTCAGCTTCTTTCCCTGCTTGTTCGTCGAAGAATAATTGAGCCCCTCATTGTGACTTTGCCTTTTCCATGGAGTACGATTTTTCTTAGGTAATGTAGTATTGATTCTTCTTTTGACGTATACTTCATCATCATCGTCATCTTCCCTCATTGGGTTACCGTACTGATCATAGTCTTCCTCATTGGCGACTCCATCCATTCCAATGATGTTCCTTTTGCCTCTCCTCAAGACAACACGACTGGGATTGCATGGGTCGGTTATGAAGAAGCATTTTGTCACGTGCTTAGCGTGTACCCATGGCTCGTTTTTTGCGATAGCGTTCACGGTGGCGCTCTTGGCGTCGGGTATACTCATGGTAGTGAAAATCTGGTTTCTCTTTCGACATTCTTTGCCCATCTGACACGGAACATTGTCGTGTTGTGCAGTCCAGAGTAGTCAAGCTCCCAAATCTCCTCGACCCTTCCATAAAATCGTTCAGTTGCGCCATTGTCGCTGCCGGTCATGCATTCCATCGTCACCCCAGAGTTCTGATCATCACTGTCCATATCTTTGGCCTTCGTGTAGAACGTGTATCCTTTGATATCATATGCCTGATAGGTTACCAAGTTGGGCGAGGGGCGATGTGCTAAGGTGTATATGAGCAATCCATCCTTAGAGCCCTCCTCCGGGGGATTAGCAATAATATGCTCTTTGAACCAATGCAGGAAAGTGGAGTTGTGCTCTCTAGTAACTTCGGCGTTCGTCCTGCATTCCCCCCGGTCACGATACTTCTTTGCGATAATTTCTTTGTGCAGTGCCACAAAAGGATCTACCTCGTCTAGGTGTTGTAGCACTACCAAGTTTACTCTGTCAAAGTCGCTGCGTCGATCTGAGTATGCCACGTGCAGTTCCCTACAACTGTTGCAGTGACCATCTCCTTCGAGCCTCCCATCGTGCTTGTTAACGGGCAAACCAATACTAACACCAGGCGTGTGGTCTGCGCCATATAGAAAATTCTCACAGAAAGAGATGCACTCTTTTGTCAAATAGCCCTAGACGATGCTTCCATCCGGACGGGACATGTTACGAACGAATCCTTTGATGATCCCATTCATCCTCTCAAACGGCATCATGTTGTGCAGGAATGACGGCCCCAGGTCTATTATGTCATCCACAATATGGACACACAGATGCACCATCACGTCAAAGAACGCGGGCAGGAAGTACATCTCAAGCTCATTCAGTATCACAACGATCTCTTCCTGTAGCTTTTGGAGCTGCTTCACACTGATTGACTTTCGAGAGATGACGTCGAAAAAGTTGCAGAGACCAATAAGCGTGTCACGGACGTGCTTGTCCATTATCCCTCTAAGGGCAACAGGTAGTATCTGCGTCATCATCAGTCATGAGACTTCATCCCGCTAAACCTTTTCTTGTCCATGTCTAGATATCTGCTTATCTTGCCACAGTAATCGGAACTAACTTTGACTCCGGTAAGGCACTTAAAGAAGGCATTGATCTCGGCCTGACTTAAGGTGAAGCAAGAAGGGGGTCAATAATCCTCTTTCTTTATGTTCTTGCCCTTCTTCTCCCGTGCCTCTGTCTCCGTCTCTGTCTCGTCTGACATTTTACGGGGCGGCATGTGCAGATCTTCCCTGATTTTCAAATCTTGCAAGTCTTTTCTTGCCTTCGGCCCATCCTTGGTCTTATCCGGCATGTTCATCAGTGTTGCGAGCAAGCTCTCAAGGACATTCTTACAGATATGCATTTGATCAAGGCAATGAGGTGTATCGAGTTTGTGCCAGTACTCGAAGTCCCAGAACACAGACCTCGTCTTCCATACCTTCAGCAGCGGGTCCGGCGCCTTTCTCATCATCTTTCCTGGCGCGGGGCACTCCTTCCAGTTTTTCAACAGCTCATCGATTTCGGCCCCGCTCTGCTTACAGGGAGGTCCTCAATGCTCAGCGTGACCATTGAATAGATCTCCATGGTTTCTCCATGGGTCGTCCTATTCAAGCCATCTTCGATGCCCCATGTACACGATTTTCCCAGACCCGCCATCTTTCCTTGACGTTAGCTGCTGAGACGTCGTATCATCCATGCACCGCGTGCATCCGCAATATCCATGGCACACCTGGCCTGCCACATATCCGTAACCGAGATAGTCCTGCACTGTCGTGATCAGCGCGGCTCTCATGTTGTAATACTCGCCTTTGCTGGCGTCCCATGTCTTGGCCGGTGTTTTCCATAATGTGTCTAACTCCTCTTGAAGTAGCCCCAGATACAAATTAATATTATTTCCTGGTTGTTTCGGCCCTTGAATAAGCATGCTCATGTGAATGTACTTCGATTTCATGCACAACCAGGGGGAGGTTGTACATCCATACAAAAACGGGCCATGTGCTATGGTTGTTGTTCTAGTTGCCAAACGGATTCATGCCATCGGTACACGCGCCGAGCATGATGTTCCATGCATCACATTCAAAATACCGATAGAAGTTGTTCAACGCTCTCCACTGGCTTCCATCCTTCACGTGTCTCAGCTTCGGATCATCTCCATCGTCGGGCTTCTTCCTCTCCGCGTGCCAGCGCATTAGCTTTGCTTCCTTGGGATCTACAAAATACCTCTGGAGACGGGGAGTGATCGGTAAGTACCATACAACTTTCTGGGGACATTTCTTCCCGGCCTTCTTGTATCGAGAAGCATTGCACATCGGACAGCTTGTTTTTTCCGCTTGCTCCTTCCGATAAATTATGCAATCGTTGATGCATGCATGGTATCTAACGTGTGGCAGATCAAGAGGGCACACGATCTTCTTGGCCTCATCAACACTAGTAGGACATAGATTACCCGCGGGAAGAACATCCTTTAGGTACTTTACATGCTCATCGAGGCTAGTGTCAGTCCATTTGTTTTTAGCCTTCGTCTTGAGGAGTTGGAGCATGAAACTCAAGCGGGTCACCTCAGGATTGCAACCATCATACAATGGAGTGTTCGAGTCTACCACTAGTTGCTCCAGCTTAGCCTCCTCTCTAGAAGCAGCTCTCTCAGTAATCGTCTCCTTGCGAAGCAATGCTTGAACATGAGGGTCCCGCATGATTGAACTTAGTACCAACGAACTCTGCTGCATGGAGTCCATGTTGTTCTCTCCGCCGCCATGTCCGGCCCCTTCTCCTCCGCCATGTTCGGCCCCTTCTCCGCCGCCATGTCCGGCCTCTTCCCCGCTGCCATTATCGATCATCTCTTCGTCTTGCCCCGTGTCATCATTGCCTGCCCCGTCGGCATCCTCAACATCGTCATCCTCATCTTCAGTTATCCACCGAGTATAGCCATCCATGAAACCAGTCACGAGCAGGTGCGCTTCGACACGACCATCGTCATAGGGGTCGAGCCAAACTAATCCTTTGCATTTTCGACACGGACATAGAACCTCTGTCCGGTTATTTTCTTTCATGTCCTGCACCACCGACCACAACCACCTGTCCACCATCGTTCCACTAACCATCGTCAACTCTGCACGGTAATAATAAACAAATTGATTATAAAAATGCGTGTATATGCATCAAAGTCATACAAAAAATCGGCATGACCTTCCCTAAAAATAGGACATATATGGATCTAGATTTGCCCGGAATTCGCCAAAACGGAAATAAATCGACATTTCGGCAATACATAGGCAACTCAAAAGCACAATTTGGCGTCAACTCATGCCACACACACAATTTCCACAAACATATCACACACACATAAACATATTTCCATTTGGCAAAAGCATAAATTTTCCTCACCTATCTCGAGATCGAGCACACGGTGGTGATGTTGTAGGGAGATCAAAAGTGCACAAAGCTCTTCTTGACAAACATAGATCTAGTTAGGGGGCAAATAGGTCACTTAACTAAATCCTACATCTACCTAGCTACCTAATTTGGGAAGAGACAACTTCAACTAGTGGAGGGGAAGGAAAAAGAGAAAGGATATGCATTAATGGAGGTGGTGTAGTTAGGTAGGAGTAATGAAGAGAGAGAAAGGTAGATAGAAGAGAGAGAGTAATGGGGGAGAAGTATTGAGGAAGAAGAAGAGTGAGAGTGGGAGCATGTGGGAGGTAGGGGAAAGGGAAGAGAGGAGGGGGGAGGGGGACGGTGGGGAAAAGGTGGTGGGTTGGTGCGGATTAGCAGTAGCGCGAGATGGAAAACGCGCTGCTGATAAGGAAGTAGCAGCAGCGTGCTTTCGTCAGAAGCGCTACTGCTAACCGGGACAAAAAGTGTGTCCAATTTGAAAATTAGCAGCAGCGACCTCAGAAAAACCGCGCTACTACTACGGCTTTAGCAGTAGCGCGGCTAGCGATACCGTGCTGCTACTAAATGGAGGTGGGGGGGCACTGTCGGTCGATATTTGTAGCAGCGCGTGTTACACAGAGCGCGCTACTGCTAAACACTTGTCAGTAGCGGGTTTTCCACACCCGCGCTACTGCTAATTAGCAGCAGCGCTCCTTTTTGAGCCGTGCTGCTGCTAAGATTCTGTGTATAGGGTTTTCCCTAGTAGTGTATGCTTTCCAGAAATTCTACATCATTTCCGATCAACAATATGTCAACAACATATACTCATCAGGAATGCTATAGTGCTCCCACTCACTTCTTTGGAAATACAAATTTCTCATAAACTTTGTATAAACCCAAAATCTTTTATCATCGCATCAAAGCGTACATTCCAACTCCGAGATGCTTACTCCAGTCCTTGGAAGGATTGCTGGAGCTTTGCATACTTGTTAGCGTCTTTCAGGATTGTCAAAACCTTCTGGTTGTATCACATACAACCTTTCCTCAAGAAAATTGTCTGCAGGATTTCATAAATAATGCAGTAACTCCTAATCAAATTCCAACATACTCTTAGCATCGCTACGAGTGAGAAAGCCTCGCCATAGTCAACTCCTTGAACTTGTCAGAAAACATCTTAACGACATGTCGAGCTTTCTTAATGGTGATACTTACCATCATTGTCCGTCTTCCTTTTAAAATCCATCTGTACCCAACAGCCTTACGACCATCAAGTAGTTCTTCCAAAGTCTATACTTTGTTTTCATACATGGATCCTCTCTCGGATTTTATGGCCTCGAGCCATTCGTCGGAATCCAGGCCCACCATCGCTTCTCCATAGCTCGTAGGTTCATTGTTGTCTAGCAACATGACCTCCAAGACAGGATTACGTACCACTATGGAGTAATACGTATCTTTGTCGACCTACGAGTTTCGGTTGTGACTTGATCCGAAGTTTCATGATCACTATCATAAGCTTCTACTTCAATTGGTGTAGGTGCCATAGGAACAACTTCATGTGCCCAGCTACACACTAGTTGAAGTGATGGTTCAACAACCTCATCAAGTCTCCACCATCCTCCCACTCAATTCTTTTGAGAGAAACTATTCCTCGATAAAGGACCCGCTTCTAGAAACAATTCCTTTTGCTTCCGGATCTGAGATAGGAGGAATACTCAACCATTTTGGGTGTCCTATGAAGATGTATTTATCCGCTTTGGGTTCGAGCTTATCTGGCTGAAACCTTTTCACATAAGAGTCTCAGCCCCAAACTTTTAAGAAATGACAACCTATGTTTCTCTAAACCATAGTTCATACACTGTCATCTCAACGGAATTACGTGGTGCCCTATTTAAAGTGAATGCAGTTGTCTCTAATGCCTAACCCATGAACGATAGTGGTAATTCGATAAGAGACATCATGGTACGCACCATATCCAATAGGGTGCAACTATGATGTTCGGACACACCATCACACTATGGTGTTCTAGGCGGTATTAATTGCGAAACAATTTCCACAATGCCAAAGCTCGTAACTCGGATACTCATCTCTATGATCATATCATAGACATTTTATCCTCTTGTCACGATGATCTTCAACTTCACTCTGAAATTACTTGAACCATTCAATAATTCAGACTAGTGTTTCATCAAGTAAATATACTCAACATCTACTCAAATCATCTGTGAAGTAAGAACATAACGATATTCACCGCATGCCTCATCACTCATTGGACTGCACACATCAAAATGTGTTACTTCCAACAAGTTGCTATCTTGTTCCATCTTACTGAAAACGAGGCTTTTTAGTCATATTGCCCATGTGGTATGATTTGCATATCTCAAGTGATTCAACATCAAGTGAGTCCAAACGATCCATCTGCATGGAGTTTCTTCATGCGTATACACCAATAGACATGGTTCACATTTCTCAAACTTTTCAAAAACGAGTGAGTCCAAAGATCCATCAACATGGAGCTTCTTCATGCGTTTTATACCAATATGACTTACATGCCAGTGCCACAACTAAGTGGTACTATCATTACTATCTTATATCTTTTGGCATGAAAATGTGTATCACTATGATCGAGATTCAATAAACCATTCTTTTAGGTCCAAGACCATTGAAGGTATTATTCAAATAAATAGAGTAACCATTATTCTTCTTAAATGAATAACCGTATTGCGATAGACATAATCCAATCATGTCTATGCTCAACGCAAACACCAAATGACAATTATATAGGTTTAATACTAATCTTGATGGTAGAGGGAGCGTGCGATGTTTGATCACATCAACCTTGGAAACACTTCCAACACATATCGTCAGCTCACCTTTAGCTAGTCTCCGTTTATTCCGTAGCTTTTATTTTGAGTTACTAACACTTAGCAACCGAACCGGTATCTAATACCCTGGTGCTACTAGGAGTACTAGTAAAGTACACATTAACATAATGTATATCCAATATACTTCTATCGACCTTGCCAGCCTTCTTATCTACCAAGTATCTAGGGCAATTCTGCTCCAGTGGCTGTTCCCCTTATTACAGAAGCACTTAGTCTCGAGTTTGGGTTCAACCTTGGGTTTCTTCATTAGAGCAGCAGCTGATTTGCCGTTTCATTAAGTATCTATTCTTGCCCTTGCCCTTCTTGAAACTTAGTGGTTTCACCAACCATCAACAATTGATGCTCCTTCTTGATTTCTACTTTCGCGGTGTCAAACATCACAAGTATCTCAAGTATCATCATATTTATCCCTGATTTGTTATAGTTCATCATGAAGCTCTAGCAGCTTGGTGGCAATGACTTTGGAGAAACATCACTATCTCATCTGGAAGATCAACTCCCACTCGATTCAAGTGATTGTTGTACTCAGACAATCTGAGCACAAGCTCAACGATTGAGCTTTTCTCCCTTAGTTTGCAGGCTAAGAAAATCGTCGGAGGTCTTATACCTCTTGACGTGGGCACTGAAATCCCAATTTCAGCCCTCGAAACATCTCATATGTTCTGTGACATTTCGAAATCGTCTTTGTAGCCTCAACTCTAAACCGTCTAACTGAACTATCACGTAGTTATCAAAACGTGTATGTCAGATGTTCGCAACATCCAAAGACCACGTTCGAGGTCCAGCACACTGAGCGGTGCATTAAGAACATAAGCCTTCTACTGTCTGCATAATTGCTACTGTCAACTTTCAACTATATTTTCTCTAGGAACATATCTAAAATAGTAGAACTAAAGCGCGAGCTATGACGTAATTTGCAAAGGGCTTTTGACTATGTTCAGGATAATTAAGTTCATCTAATGAACTCCCACTCAGATAGATATCCCTCTAGTTATCTAAGTGGTTACATGATCCGAGTCAACTAGGCCGTGTCCAATGATCACGTGAGACGGACTAGTCATCATCAGTGAACATCTTCATGTTGATCGTATCTACTATACGACTCATGCTCGACCTTTCGGTCTCTTGTGTTCCGAGGCCATCTCTATACATGCTAGGCTTGTCAAGTTAACCTAAGTGTTTGGCGTGTGTAAATCTGGCTTACACTCGTTGTATGTGAACGTTAGAATCTATCACACCCGATCATCACATGGTGCTTCGAAACGACGAACTTTCGCAATGGTGCACAGTTAGGGGGAACACTTTATTGAAATTTTAATGAGGGATCATCTTATTTACTACCGTCGTTCTAAGAAAATAAGATGCATAAACATGATAAACATCACATGCAATCAAATAGTGACATGATATGGCCAATATCATTTTGCTCCTTTTGATCTCCATCTTCGGGGCTCCATGATCATCATCGTCACCGGCATGACACCATGATCTCCATCATCATGATCTCCATCATCGTGTCTTCATGAAGTTGTCTCGCCAACTATTACTTATACTACTGTGGCTAACGGTTAGCAATAAAGTAAAGTAATTACATGGCGTTATTCAATGACATGCAGGTCATACAATAAATTAAGACAACTCCTATGGCTCCTGTCGGTTGTCATACTCATTGACATGCAAGTCATGATTCCTATTACAAGAACATGATCAATCTCATACATCACATATCATTCATCACATTCTTCTTGGCCATATCACATCACATACCATACCCTGCAAAAACAAGTTAGATGTCCTCTCATTGTTGTTTCCATGTTTTACGTGGCTGCTATGGGGTTCTAGCAAGAACGTTTCTTACCTACATAAAAGCCACAATGTGATATGCCAATTGCTATTTACCCTTCATAAGGACCCTTTTCATCGAATCCGATCCGGCTAAAGTGGGAGAGACTGGCACCCGCTAGCCACCTTATGCAACAAGTGCATGTCAATCGGTGGAACCTGTCTCACGAAAGTGTACGTGTAAGGTCGGTCCGGGCCGCTTCATCCCACAATACCGTCGAAACAATATTGGACTAGTAACGGTAAGCATATTGAACAAAATCAACACCCACAACTACTTTGTGTTCTACGCGTGCAAAGAATCTACGCAATAGACCTAGCTCATGATGCCACTGTTGGGGAACGTAGCAGAAACTCAAAATTTTCCTACGAGTCACCAAGATCTATCTATGGAGAGACTAGCAATGAGAGAGGGGGCTAGTGCATCTAAATACCCTTGTAGATCGCTAAGCGGAAGCGTTCAAGAGAACAGGGTTGAAGGAGTCGTACTCGTCGTGATCCAAATCACCGGAGATCCTAGTGCCGAACGGGCGGCACCTCCGCATTCAACACACGTGCAGCCCGGTGACGTCTACCATGCCTTGATCCAGCAAGGAGAGAGGGTGAGGTTTAGGAAGACTCCATCCAGCAGCAGCACAACGGCGTGGTGGTGATGGAGGAGCATGGCAATCCAGCAGGGCTTCGCCAAGCACTGCGAGAGACGAGGAGAAAGAGAGGTAGGGATGCGCCAGGGAGAGGTGGAAACTCTTGTGTATGGCAGCCCCAAAACCTCAAGTATATATAGTGGAGAGAGAGGGGGCTGCGCCCCCTTTAGGGTTCCCACCCCAAGGGGTGCGCCTGCCCCAAAAACCCATCTAGGGTGGCGGCCAAAGGGGGAAGAGGGGGAAACTTGCCCCCCAAGCAAGGTGGAGGCGCCCCCTCCCCAAACCCTAAGCGCCTTGGGCCCTTGTGTGGGGGCACACCAGCCCACCTGGGCCTGGTCCCCTCCCACACTTGGCCCATGCTACCCTCTGGGGCCGGTGGGCCCACTTGGTGGACCCCCGGGACCCTCCGGGTGGTCCCGGTACGTTACCGATAGCACCCGAAGCCTTTTCGGTGACCAAAACAGGACTTCCCATATATAAATCTTTCCCTCCGGACCATTCCGGGACTCCTCGTGACGTCCGGGATCTCATCCGGGACTCCAAACAACATTCGGTAACCACATATATCTACTCCCTATAACCCTAGCATCATCGAACCTTAAGTGTGTAGACCCTACGGGTTTGGGAACCATGCAGACATGACCGAGACAACTCTCCGGCCAATAACCAACAGCGGGATCTGGATACCCATGTTGGCTCCCACATGTTCCACGATGATCTCATCGGATGAACCACGATGTCGAGGATTCAATCAATCCCGTATACAATTCCCTTTGTCTAGCGGTATTGTACTTGCCCGAGATTCGATCGTCGGTATCCCGATACCTCGTTCAATCTCATTACCAGCAAGTCTCTTTACTCGTTCCGTAACACATCATCCCGTGAACAACCCCTTGGTCATATTGTGCACATTATGATGATGTCCTACCGAGTGGGCCTAGAGATACCTCTCCGTTACACGGAGTGACAAATCCCAGTCTCGATTCGTGCCAACCCAACAGACACTTTCAGAGATACCCGTAGTGCACCTTTATAGCCACCCAGTTACGTTGTGACGTTTGGTACACCCAAAGCATTCCTATGATATCCGGGAGTTGCACAATCTCATGGTCTAAGGAAATGATACTTGACATTAGAAAAGTGGGATTGGGTCTTGTCCATCACATCATTCTCCTAATGATGTGATCCCGTTATCAACGACATCCAATGTCCATGGTCAGGAAACCGTAACCATCTATTGATCAACGAGCTAGTCAATTAGTGGCTTACTAGGGACATGGTGTTGTCTATGTACCCACACATGTATCTGAGTTTCCTATCAATGCAATTATAGCATGGATAATAAACGATTATCATGAACAAGGAAATATAATAATAATAACTAATTTATTATTGCCTCTTGGGCATATTTCCAACAGACACGCGGAGTGCGGAGGCGCTATAATAAGCAAAGGTGGTGAGGCCCTATGGCCAAAGGGTTCCTTCCCGGAGGTGTACGACTTATGGCAACAGGAGTGATTCTATATCACAGCTCCCCGAGGCAGAAAGTGGGCGGCCGCCCGAGCCTTCCGCCCGGGCCCTCCACCTCAACTGGCGTCATGGGTCAATAAAGGGCTGGACCGGGGGCCAGTGAATGATGTATTGACATTACAAAGCCCCATCCGAGATCTTCTCAAGAGGGATGTCAGCCTCATCAAAATAATTCAAGTAATGCTAGTCCGTCGGGTCCTTCCATGCAAATGTCGACCTCTCCAGATGTGGGAGTTCAACCCAGAAGGACTGTGAACTATTCAGCACTTCTTCGGCATGACGCTCGAAGGGATGTATCGGTTATTCTTCGGATCACGAATAAAGTGTCCGGACACCATCGAGGATGTGGGCCTGAACTACAATCGTCTGGATACCCAAGTAAGTAACTCCAGTTGAGGCCTCATCAAAATAATTCAAGTAATGCTAGTCTGTCGGGTCCTACCATGCAAATGTCGACCTCTCCGGATGTGGGAGTTCAACCCAGAAGGACAGCGAACTATTCAGCACTTCTTCGGCATGACGCTCGAAGGGATGTATCGGTTATTCTTCGGATCACGAATAAAGTGTTCGGACACCACCGAGGATGTGGGCCTGAACTACAATCGTCCGGATACCCAAGTAAGTAACTCCACGACCGAACATGCTATTCATGTTTGTCATAACATTATTTTGAAAACTACCCTCGGCCAGGATTGGCTAAGAAAGGCGGAGAGCATCAGGTGTTCGGCCCCTCTTCCCGAAGGCTCGCCGGACCCCGTGCTAACCAGGATGCTTGAGCGCGCACCTTATCAAGTGCCATCGGGAGAAGATGAAGGGAGGCATAGAGAAGCTGAGAGCGGGCTTCATACATTATACATCCAGACCGGGTGAATTGATGTCTCCACGAAGGAGGATAGTCGGGGAGGTGAATCTAAAATCCCATCCCCCACGGGAAGAAAAGGGCCGCCTCCAAGGACTTGGAAGTGGAGGTTTCCAAACGAGGGAAGAAACCCTCGCCAGGGTACCCTGCCCCAGAGGGCGTCCTTACCGCACAGCGCCCGCAAGCGGGCCAGCCCTCCACCGAGCTATAAGTGAATCAAATGTACTTTGGTAAATATATCCTGCTTTATCTCTGAGAATACTAACCGAGACCTATCTCCTGCAGTCCGGCTCGTAGTCCTTCTAAACAGAGTTCGTCTTCGGGGGATCTTCTTCTGGAGATGATGGAGAGCGAAACGCCTCCTCCTACCTCCCCGCCCCATGGGGCGGACGGTCCCGAGGTGTCGTCACGGAGGATTTCTCCTGATCCGTCAAGGCTAGAAGTTAACGCTTCGGCCGCCTGAAGCCCGGAGTATTTGTCTCCCAAGGAGAGCAACAGAAAGAGTCGGGATTGTCCGGTACACAGCCGGACACACTGACGGGTCTTTTGGAGCAAGCGGCTATCTCAGAGGCGCATCGTACTTTAATGGGTATGGTGTTTGAGAGGATTTCATCCGCCAAAAGCGGGTTGAATGAAGCTTTTACGAGCCTGCTCAAAGGCTTTGAGGTACGCAAAGTAATATGTATATTTTTGGTTGTACCGCACACGCTAGTTGTGCTCCATATAGATAGTAGCCCCTGAGACTCTGGTTGTCGTTCCAAGGTGGCAAACAGAGGATCATACTCCCAGTTAATGATCGCGCTGCTTTCATGTGCAGGCGGCTGAGGGTCCGGCGGCTGACCGGACTGCTGATTTCTCTGAACTGAGGCGACAGCTTGACATGGCGGATGCCAACATCGCACTTGTGAACAAGCGGCTTGACGAGGTACAGGGTATGTTTTTTCGAATTGTCAGCAAATATTAAGAGGAGCTGAATGCTAGTATCTATAACATGTTGTGACCGTAGATGGAGCTACCACCGTGGAGACCCTTTGGGCGGAACTTGCCCAAGCCAAGGATCAAGCCAGGATCAGTGGTGCGGCCGCCCTAAAGGCGTCCGAGAAGTTAAGAGCCGAACAGGCTGCTCATTGCCAGAGCAAAGATAAAATAGCCAAAATGGATGTTGAGCTGAAGGATGCCGCCGACCGATATGAGCTCCTTGAAAAGGAAAACCAAGCGAAATTGGATGACCTGAAGAAGGCCTTGGAAGCAGCCAAGTAAACTCGCTCTGAGATCAGAGTGGCAAGGGAGGAGCTTCGTCAAGCCGGAGATATCACGGCTGGGAAGCCCTTTTTGTTGTGGATGAAGTTTGGAGATCCGATGTATGCTCCTCTAGATCAGTTATGGAGTGTTGCAGACGCGTATGCGGACCTGGCAAAGAGTACTACTGATGCGACCGAGTTTTTCAAAGATCAGAAAGATCATGAGGTGGAAAGGTTGTTCTGGTCATAGTTCAGTTCCTCGACGCATCCGCTGCCGTTGAATGAAAATATGGCTGCATGGGCCGAGCTCCATAGGTTGTCCGAGATTGCAATGAAGTCTGTCGTGCATCATCTTTGGCCGAAGGGATCAAGGCCGGACAGTTATTTTGGTTTAGTGCAACAATTCCTTGGTGCCCTGTCGTATATCGACGCTGTGAAGAGGTCGCTGTGCATAGAGGGTGCGCGGATGGGTCTTGCCCGTGTTAAAATATATTGGGCAGGGACGGAGGCCACCGCTATTGCAACCCGGGGTCCGGCCGGAGGCCAGGACCCGGCCGAGTGTTATTTTGAGGAAGACCTAGAAGGCGCCCATTTAATAGAGGCTCAGTGCTCGAAGAGTACCATATTCGGGTGACATGTATCTGAATTGTAAAAACAATGATATTTTGATTATAAATTTGTATTTATACTTTTGCCCGAAAGTATTATAGTGCCTCCTGTGCGGCCGTTTATGTATGTATATAACCTGAAAGTTTGCAGTCGTCGGCTTCAGCCCCCACGCATATAATACGGGGGTGTTCGAAAAAGTGCGTAATCACACTTGATCCAATGTCTTGGTCCTTTAAGGAGGTGATAGCGCGGCGAACCAGGAAATCGGACTATATAGCTTTACCACTTTCACTTACCCATAGGAGTTTGATGGGGGGGCTACTATATAGCCCCTCGTACTTCCGCGTTCATCCGAATACGGTGCGCGTACGTACATGACAGGTAAACCGGTCTTTCGTTAATGCGGAGGAATCGCAAAGATTCCTCTGAGTCATCGAGTGGTTGACCAGTCTCGTGCTATCTAATGACAGTCAGTTTCCGGCTTTCTCTACTGAGGTGCTCATCCAGATGAACCAAGGCACAATCATAGTAGTTCTCCTGGTGCCAACTTAGCCGATAGAGCGAAACGTAAGGTAGCAAAACACGGGATCCGGGAAAACCCAACTTTTAACCAAAGACATGATTCGGATCTGATGCATATAAGGCCAAACTCGCGATGCCGAACACTCCCCAAGGTATTCGGACTTTAAAACATATATTGGGCTGAGTAAGCCCTCGATAATGAGCCCTGAATTTCCAGGTACACGCATTGATCTGGCATGGAGAAATGCCAATAACGCCAGTGTACCTCTCGGTTGTGTTAAGTGCTCGGAGCGTGTCAAGCAACAAGAGACATTAGAAAAGGTTTACACAGGGGCTTAATCTAAAGAGAAACCTTTGAGCAGGGCCCTACTGCACGTCTGCGCCTTTGTCTACGCTGTGCCGTATCCGGGAAGGGTGTAGCACGATGATCATCTGTATAGAAGAAAAACACAGGTGAAAAAAGGTCTGGTGTGATCGTGCTAAAAGTTGGTTATTCTTAATGAACCATGAAGATGCATTCTATTATTGTATTAATAGGGTCAAGCCGAACTATGGGCTTCTTTTTTTTATACGAGCAGCCCTAGCACCGCCTATTGGGGTATATACATCCACCCAAGCTCAGGTTTATCTGGGCTGCTACAACTAGCGGTGCACCAGACATGTCTAACCGTGTCCGTGATCTTGACGATCGATCAGTTATTCTGGTTGGGGAGGTCGTTCGGCTGCTAGAGCCGCCACGTATGCTTCCGCATGTAGAGAGCATTCTCTATTTCCACTAGTTGTGATGACGCCACGTGGAGCGGGCATCTTGAGTTTAAGATAAGCGTGATGCGGAACTGCGTTGAAACGGGCAAAGGCCATTCTTCCGAGTAGTGCATGGTAGCCGCTTCGGAATGGAGCGATGTTGAATATTAGTTCTTCGCTTCGGAAGTTGTCGGGTGACCGAATACAACCTCTTGTGCTAGAGAGCCCGTTTAACGGGCCTCTATGCCTGGTATTACTCCTTTAAAGGTAGTACTACTTTGGCTAATTCTTGACGGGTCTATCCCCATCTTGCGGACAGTGTCTTGATATATCAGATTAAGACTACTGCCTCGTCCATAAGGACTCAGGTGAGATGGTATCCGTTAATTATTGGGTTGAGCACCAAGGCAGCCAATCCTCCGTGCCGGATACTAGTCGGATGATCCCTGTGATCAAAAGTGATCAGGAAGGCCGACCAAGGGCTGAACTTGGGGGCGACTGGGTCTACATCGTATACATCTCAGAGTGCGCGCTTGTGCCTCCTTTTTGGTGTATGAGTTGCGTAAATCATCTTCACTGTTTTGACCTCTGGTGGAAATTTTTTCTGTCCTCCATTGTTCGGCTGGTGAGGCCCATCCTCGTCTTCACTTGGTGTCTCCCTCCCCTTGTGTTCGGCGTTTAGTTTGCTGGCCTACTTGAAGACCCAGCAATCTCTGTTGGTGTGGTTTACACGTTTTTCGAGGGTGCCATGAATCTGCCATAATCTGCCAAGAATCTCGTTTAGGCTGGACTGTCCATCTCTGTTGCCTTTAAATGGCTTTTTCCATTGACCGGGTCGAGAGCCCCTGAATCCTTCTTTGACCTCCGTATTGGCTGGGCTGTCTTCATTGTTACATCGCTTGCTTTTATTGCGCCGCGGCTTCCCATTGCCATACCTGACTTCGGATGTGCTTGGGTCGTTGGTGCCGCTGCGGGCCAACCAGCTGTCCTCGCCCGCGCAAAAGCAGGTCATAAGGCTTGTTAAGGCTGCCATTGTCCTAGGCCGAGGTGTCTGGCTAACCATTCGTCCAGGATACTATGCTTGAAGGCCGCTAAGGCTTCGGCGTCCGGGAAATCAACGATTTGATTCTTCTTAGTGAGAAATTTGTTCCATAACTTACGGGCTGACTCTCCGGGTTGTTGGATTATGTGACTTAGATCGTCAGCGTCTGGAGGTCGGACATAGGTCCCTTGAAAATTGGCCCTGAAAGCATCCTCAAGTTCCTCCCAACTTCCAATTGAGTTTTTGGGGAGGCTTTTCAACCAATGCCAAGCTGGTCCTTTCAACTTGAGGGGCAGGTATTTAATGGCATGGAGATCATCTCCGCAAGCCATGTGGATATGAAGGATAAAGTGCTCAATCAAAACCCCAGGGTCTGTCATTCCGTCGTATGCCTCTATATTCACGAGTTCAAATCCCTCTGGAAATTCATGATCCAGCACCTCATCGGTGAAGCACAGGGGGTGCGCGGCACCCCTGTATTTGGATGTGCCGTGGCATGCTGTTGACGGCTGTTGTGTTCGGTGTTGATTCCAAGCTGGTATTCAATCGGTATGATCATTTTGGTAGCTCAATCCTACGCTGGAGTCCGTTTTCTAGATCCGTAGATGGACCTGGCCACATCGGTTTTTTTGTCCGGGAGCTCACGTAAATCGTGTGCTGACTTGTGTGTGGCATCATTAGCCGCCCTGTCGCGGCCACGGGGTGGTCGGTCCGGCTGATCGGCCGTATTATTTTTCAGCGGGATGGGCTCTATGGCCTCATCGTCGAATTCGGGCAGCAGCTTGCGCTTTGGGTAGCTCTTTGTGTGGCAATCATCGCCATATTTCTCTTCAGTGTCGAGTACTTTGTTTCATTTGTGGTTGAGCGTATCCTGCGTGGCCTTAAGCCTTTGCTTCTGCTTCTTCAAGCTCCTCGTGGTGGCAATAAGCCTTCTATGGAGGTTCTCTTGTTCCAAGTGTTTTTCCGGGATGATGAGTGCATCATCGTCCGGAAGGTTCTCCTCTCTGGAGACAGGTTGATGGGTTTTACCCTCGGGATCGCCGTCATCGGACTCATCCTGCTCCATCGCTGGGTCCATGGGGTCGTCGTTTCCTTTGGAGTCGACCAGGGTGTTTTTCTTTCTTGCGCCGTTATCACTGTTTTTGCTATGGCGGGATTTAGAGCGGCGCCTACGTCGTCGCTTTGGTTTCTGCTCGAGGGGATTATCCTCTATTGCATCCTTCCGTTCCTCGCTGTTGTTTTCTTTAGGTGTATCCACCATGTATATATCGTATGATGAGGTGGTTGTCCAGCGCCCCGTAGGCGGTGGTTCTCGTTCATCTCCAGCATCGTCGTCCACACCGTCGATGTCTTCAGAGTCAAAGTCAAGCGTGTCGGTTAAGTCATCGACAGTGGCTATTAACTGGGTGGTGGGTGGGCAACAAATTCCTTCGTCGTCCCCTTACCACTCAAGCCGGACATAGTTCGGCCAAGAGTCTCCTGATATGGAGAGAGACCTTAATGAGTTTAGCACGTCGCCCAAGGGTGAGTGCTGAAAGATATCCGTGGAGGTAAACTCCATGATCGGTGCCAGATCAGATTCGATAGGCACGGACGCGCGCGGTTCGGAACCTATGGCCGGAGGCGAGTCCGAGGGTCCGATGACACATATATCTTTGGACCTGAGGTCTATGCCCGGCTCCAATGCTGATGAATGTGCGTACTCCATGACAGGGTCCATCCACCCATCCTCGGATGGTGTGATCTGCTCCGGATTGAAGGTCGGGGCAGCCGTAGGTGCGATCTCCCAAACACCGTCCGATGGCAGATCTAAGTCATGCCCATCGTGAATGTTCGGCGCTCCAGACATGGGCTCGAATCCATCGAAGATCAAGTCTCCGTGGATGTCGGCAGTGTAGCTCAAATTTGCAAACCTGACCGGATGGCCAGGGGCGTAGCTGTCGATCTGCTCCAGATGGCCAAGCGAGTTGGCCCGCAATACGAAGCCGCCGAATATGAAGATCTGTCCGGGGAGGAAAACCTCACCCTGGACCGCATCATTGCTGATGATCGAAGGATCCATCAAGCCTTATGAAAGGGCTAGTTATCGACTAGAGGGGGGGTGAATAGGCGATTTTTATGAAAGTCTTCATAACATGGGAGTTTCGAAGACAAACAATAGAAACAACACTATTCGTATGCAGCGGAAGGTAGACTACACTAGACAAGCCATAGCCAAGTATTCAATGAAGTGAAAGCACGAAGACTATTAGTAGCTAGGTAGTATACATCAGGATGGAAGATAGTATGAAGCCAATCAGGACAAGTAGTCATCAGTGAAGTAAAACAGATAATGCAAGCAGGCAATGACTTCACAAAGACAAACTGTAAGTAAATAGAAGTGATAGATAGAACCAGTAGCTTCAGGAGGACAGGGGTTTGTTCGACTAGTTCCAGTTGATGTGACAACTGTATGTCTGGTTAGGGAGGCTGAGATTTAACTTAGAAGACCGCGTCTTCACCTTATTACCCTTGAGCTAAGGACTCTTAGTCCCCGCCCAATCACTCTGGTAAGTCTTCAAGGTAGACTCCCAAACCTTCACAGACTTTGTTCACCGGCAATCCACAATGACTCTTGGATGCTTAGAACATGACGCCTAACCGGCTGGAGGATTCACAGTCCTCAAGTGAAATAAGTCTTCAGATCACGCGGACAGAAAGACTTCAGTGATGCCAAGCACTCTTTGGGCTCTAGGTGGTTTGGGCTTTGTCCTTGCAAGGATTCTCTCTCAAAAGCTTCGGAGGTGGGTTACTCTCAAATGACAAAAGCCGTATACTAACCCTAAGCAGCCACCCATTTATGGTGTAGGGGGTGGGCTATTTATAGCCACTAGGAAACCCGACCTGATTTGTCTGAAATGACCCTGGGTCACTAAGGAACTAACACGTGTTTCAATGGTCAGATTTCAAACACACGCGGCAGCTTGACTTGGGCTACAAGTAAAGCTGACTCATCCGACTCTGGAAAATTATTTGCTCTGATTGTCTTCGCTCGAACACATAGGATTTGGTTGAGCATCACTTCAGTCACTCTGACTTTGTTCACTTGGACCCCACTTAACAGTGCGGTGGTTCCTATGACTCAACAAAGAAGAAAAGAAACAATGAAACAACTAAGTCTTCACGCTCCATAGTCTTCAGACGTTGTCTTCTCATGTCATAGTCTTCAATGTGATTAGCTTCACAGACCACCATTGTCATCAATGTCTTCACACATTTTTAGGGGTCATCTCCGGTAGGTAAACCGAATCAATGAGGGACTACTACCTGTGTTATCCTACAATTCTCACAAACACATTAGTCCCTCAACTAGGTTTGTCATCAATACTCCAAAACCAACTAGGGGTGGCACTAGATGCACTTACAATCTCCCCCTTTTTGGTGATTGATGACAAACTGGTTGAAGTTTTCAACAGGGATAAAAGTATGTGAAATTGTAAAGGATTAAGATATTGTCTTCATAGATGGTAAATAGGCTCCCCCTGAAGATGTGCATATAGATGTTTTGCGTTGGAATGCAAATGCACATGGCAGGTTGTACTTGTGGAGATCCTCTTCACGTTATGAAGACAATTCGTCATGCATGAGCAGATATATAGAAATAATGACATGCATAATGAGAAATGGACATCTGCGGAATGGCTTCATGCGGGATTTATCATCGCATCACAGAATAGCAGTGAAAAGTAGCAGACGACTATCGAGTCATAGTGTTACAACTCAAAGAACCAAATGTATCAAAAGTGAGGGTTGTAAACACTTGGAAAAAATATAGCAACCACCCTTAAGGACCCGCTTGAAGACTATCAACATATGCTTCTCCCCCTTTTGTCAGTGAGGACCAAAAAGGTTTGAAGACATAGTCTCTACTCCTTCCCATGAGGAGTAGGTGAGGTAGCAGGGTCGTTGTCGAGGTTAGGTGGTGCAGACAAACTTAGTGCAGTGTTGACGCACACTGAAATTGGAGGTGGTGAAGTAGCATCATCGGCGTCATCAAGAACTCTGGCATTTACGGTTGCAGCGGAGGAGGAGAACTTTGAATCTTCAAGAGACGGGGTTCAACGCAAGACATCATTCCTGGGATGTCGGCGTTCTGGGAATGGGGGTCCCCAGACTTGCCTGCCTGCGGCCTGCGGCGTGGCTCAAGGGGCGGCCCAGCATGGCCCATCTTCATCAGCACGAGATCAAGACCCTCGTGAGGGGCCAAGCCTCGCAGGGCGGACGACAGGAGGCTTCCTCAGGAGCGGCCTTGTCAGGCTGGCTCGTGAGGAGGCGGAGAGATCAAGGTGGGGTACCTCACGAGGTGCCCATGATGCAAGCCATGACGACCAAGGCAGCCGGGCGGGCACCGGCCTGCGCAGAGTCCTTGTTTCCTCTTTGGTGCAAAGGGAGCAAGCACAGGCAAGAGCATCAAGCAAAGGCATCCATTTCGGTGCAACAAGACCAAGACCGTCGCAACGGCAGGATGGAGGTCATCGTGGAGCCCAAGCCGGCGTCACCACCAGAGCCTTTCACAGGCGAGGGTCAACTTTAGTCAGGATAAGTGTACTAGATGTTCCCCTTCAAAATGGCCAATTGTTGGCGCCCTTCCCGCTCAATATTTGGGAAGAGGCCCAGGGCCTTTGCCTATAAATAGGACTAGCCACCCACAAGGTAGTGGCCTCTAGAGATCCATCCAGAGAGCGACTGAACTCCCCAAGTAGTTCATCACACCAGCTAAGAACAGACCCTCGCGAGGCTGTTCTTCCTTGTATTGTTCATCATCCGCCCAAGAGGAAATCCACCACATCACACACTGGAGTACGGTATTACACCACAATGGTGGCCTGAGCCAGTATAAACTCTATGTCTCTTGTGTTGTTCCTTTGATTGCTTAGATCATAGCGAGGCGGTGAGGAGCAGGTAGGCGGAGGGAAAAATCTCCATGCGCACCCCAGTGTTCGAATCTAGAGGGTCTGCCGGAAACCGAAATCCGACATTTGGCGCGCCAGGTAGGGGTGCGCCAGAATTCGTCTTCCGCCACCCTGTTCTTCATCGACCATCGTGTCCATGTCAGACGCTCGCCGGGCCCGTGCAGAGCGCTGAGCCGCTCTCGCTTCCCGCGTCGCCCAGACGGCCCCCGTCAGCGGCCACCCCCGTCGTTCCCCGTCGCCCGCCGTCAACGCCGCCACCGGCCCGGCGGGGAACGAGCAGCAAGCATCATCCAAGCATCCATCCATGAGGCGAGACGGCCGCACTGCCACTCCCTCGCTCGCCCCGGCCGGTTCTTCGTCCCACGCGCCTCGCACGGCTATGGAGGCTCGGGCTGCGCTCATCGCGGCAAACTTTCTCCTGCGCTACCGCCCAGTCGACGACGTCTATGAAGAGTGGCTCGACCGCGTCGCCGAGCTTGTCCGCGCCGCAGGGGGCTCCCCTGCGCCGTCCTTCTCGCTGCACCGTGCCCCGCCCTGCGGGCAATGAAGCTCCGGGGGCGCCGCAGCCGCCTCCCCCTCAAGAAGGCGCCCTGGCCCCAAGGCGCATGGCCCCTGGATGGAACCACCCCGTCCGGCGCCAGCGCAGCAAGAGCGGAGGTGCCAAGAGGTTCCTCGCCCCCAAGAAGCTGCCCGAGTGCTCCCTACTCCGGTCCGTCGCGACCACGCTCCTATTCCAGCACGCCAAGACCCCGCGCTGCTCCCAGCTGCACCGCATGGGGGCCCGCAAGACAAAGCTCTTCGTCACCAGAGGCCTCCTGTGGCCACAGCAGGCTGTCGCGCCTTCACCACCGAGCTGCGCAGCGTCGCGTGGCCCTGCAAGTTCAAGCCAGACCTGCCTCCTGGCTACAACGGCACGGCCGACCCTGCGGAGTTCCTCCAGCTCTACGAGCTGGGCATCGAAGCCGCCAACGGGGATGAGAGGGTCATGGCGAACTGGTTTCCCATGGCGCTCAAGGACGGGGCCCGCACCTGGCTCCTGAACCTAGCCCCAGGCACGATCTCCTCCTGGGACGAGATGCGCACCCGTTTCATCGCCAACTTCCAAGGTACTCACGAGCGGCCACCCGTCGTGAGCGACATGCGCCGCATCAAGCAGCAACCAGGGGAGACCCTGCAGAAGTACATCCAGCACTTCAACAACGCACGTCTCAAGATTCCCAAGGTGACCGAGGAGGCCATCATCTCAGCCTTCTCCGACGGCGTGCGCGACTTCAAGATGAAGGAGGAGCTGGCGATGCATGAAGATCTGTGCACTTCCCTGGAGCTGTTCAACTTGGCGACCAAGTGCGCCAGGGCTGAGGAAGGGCGCCTTTCCCTCCTCGAGCTGCCAGCCGTAGACCCAGAAGAAAAGAAATCCAAGGCCAAGGACGTGAAGCGCAAGGGGGTTGCCGTGCTCGCGGCAGAACCAGATACCAAGCGGGGCAGAGATCAGCTCGAGTCTTTCAAGGGCAGCCGGTACTGTGTGTACCATGACCTGCACACCCACAACACCAACGAATGCCAAGAGCTCCGAGCCGTGCGAGAAGGAAGGGTCGGCCGACTCCCTGACCGCAACGATCATGGCTATGGCCGAGGAGGAGGAAGAACGCAGGGCGCTGGGAAGACCGCGGCCCTCGCCAAGGGTGGCGCGACCGACCTCGCGAGGATCGCTGGCAGGATCAGCCTCGCGAGGGAGACTGGAGGGATCAGCCTCGCGAGGATCGTCCGCAAGGAAACGCAGGCCTCCCTCCACTGCCTCCGCAGCCAAGTTGAAACAAGGACCATCATCAGGACGAGGGGGATGGGGGCTTCCAGGAGCCGCGCGCGATCGCCTGCATCCTGGGCGGAGATCAAGCCCCAGCCTCTCAATGCATCTTCAAGCATTTTGCCCGTGAAGTGAATGCAGTCCTCCCCAAGCTTGAAGCCACGCACCCGCTCAGGTGGTTGGCGTGTGCCATCATGTTCAGCTCAGTGGATCAGCTCAAGTGCGCAGCCATAGCCGGAGTCCTCCCGATGCTTTGCTCCCCAGTCATTAGCAACGTGCAAGTCACCAGGACCCTCATCGATGGTGGGGCAGGGCTCAACATCCTGTCCATAGAGACATTCAACAATCTCCAAGTGCCTTACGATCAGCTTCAGCCAACCAAGCCCTTCTCCGGAGTCACCGATGGCTCCACAGTTCCAATTGGGCAGGTCCGTCTCCCTGTCACCTTCGGGGCACGCAACAACTACCGCACCGAGCTCATCGACTTCGATGTCGCCCACATTCGCCTGCCATACAACGCCATCCAGCTCTTTCCAAGTTCATGGCCGTGACTCATCATGACTACAACGTCCTCAAGATGCCAGGAAGTGGCGGAGTCATCACGATGCCCTGTTAAGAAAGAGACGTAGTGTGCTCCCTGGAACGAGCTTTTCAGGCTGCATCACTTGAGGACCCAAATCGCGGGAGCAGGAGGCTCCCTGAGACCGCCCCCAAGAAGAAGAAGACATCACCAGGCCCGACCCCTCAGGAGGCAGGCCCCTCAGGGTCTGCGCCTGCTGAGGGGGCACCTCCTTCTATTGCATAGGAAGGCGCGCCCGGCGCCCTCCTCAAGCAGGGCTCGGGGGCTCCCTCCTGGCGGGACATCGACCTTGCTAAGGTCACGAGGGAGGCGCTTGGGCACCACTTGGAGGCATGTTTCAAAACACGTTTCCCTCAGGAAGGAACAAGGAAAGGAAGGCCAAACCCTCAGGAGTTCGTCAGACAAGTCACACAGGAGTTGCAGGAGTAAAGAGTCATGAGTGGCAGCCGCCGCTTACCCGCTGCAGCTCCCCATCCAGGCAAGGATGGTGGGCCGCGCGTCTGCATCGACATCCCAGGGCTCAACCGAGCCGCCTCTCAGGAGCGCTTCTGGCCCTCACGCGTGGGGCGCTACGAAGGCCCACCCCACAGCTATGTTCGCATGCCCTACGGCTTGCCGAACGCGGCTGCGATGCCCCAGCGCCTCATGAGGAGCATTCTGGAGGCTCAGGAGGCCAGGCGCTCCACAGTTCTGGTAGAGAGATGGCTCGCGAGGAGCCACCAGCGCCTCCGGACCCTCCCGAGGCTCCTGGGCCTGGGGGCTCATGAAGATCGGCTCTCGCAGGCTGCTACGTCTACTACTTCAACGCCCCTTCATCATCAACACAATCAGGTGACATCTTTCAAGTTTCGTTTCCAGCTGGGAGCGCCCTCAGGGCTGCATCATTCCCAGGTCGCGTGGGTCCGTCCCTGCAACATGTATCCCTTTTGTTCATATTTCTAGCTTACCTTGTTGGGGGCGCCCCTCGGGCTGCATCATCCCCAAGTCGCTCGGGTCATACCCAGCGGCGTGTACCCCTCTTGCTTTTATTTTCGGGCCTTGCATTCGACCCATCATGCTTGTTATTTGATACCTGTCCGCGGCACCTCTTTTTCCTTCATGTCAGACACTTGCACGTTAAAGGGGGGGTACCTGAGCATCGCGACTCAGGGCTCCTACTGGCTCTCCAGCCCTCACCCTCTAGCTTTGTCCACGGCATCGCGCCCTGGCAAACCAACGATAGCTGAGACTCGCTCGAGGGCCGTGACCCGAGGACATAGAGCGTCGACATTTAGCCAGGCTTGCACGTTAAAGGGGGGGTACCTGAGCATCGCGACTCATGGCTCCTACCGGCTCTCCAGCCCTCACCCTCTGGCTTTGTCCACGCCATCGCGCCCTGGCAAACCAGCGACGGCTGAGACTCGCTCGAGGGCCGGGACCCGAGGACGTAGAGCGTCGACATCTAACCAAGCTTGCACGTTAAAGGGGGGGTACCTGAGCATTGCGACTCAGGGCTCCTACCGGCCCTCCAGCCCTCACCCTCTGGCTTTGTCCACAGCATCGCGCCCTGGCAAACCAGCGACAGCTGAGACTCGCTCGAGGGCCGGGACCCGAGGACGTAGAGCATCGGCATCTAGCCAAATTTGTAGGAACACATCACAAGTTAAGGCCCAGTGCCAGGCGCAACCCGCCTTGAGGTAGGGCCCCGTGAGTCCCGTGCTGGCTCACGGGTGCCCAGATACACCTCCTCATGCCCTACCGTGCCGGCCACATGTCAGGGCGGGGTTGTACATGCCCCGGGGGCTCCTCCCGGAGGGGAGCCCCCTCCCACGCACCAGTGGAAGCACCATGCTCCGCGCTGGCTGACGACACTGTCGAGGAGCGGCTATGCCCGTACACATACGGAAGCACTATGCTCCACGCTGGTGATAAAGAACTGAGGGTGGCCCCCGGCCGCATCAACCTCAGGGAGCCCCGAGCTCAGTGTCTGGCCTCATCGCAACGCCTCCCATCGGGAGTGCCGTGCGAGGGGGCAGGGCACGGGGGCTACGCCTGGGTCATGCCCAGACGTACGCCACCCAGCCAGGCCCCTCGGGCCTAGTTCGTCGCGCGTCTCTCCCCGAGCGGAGCGAAGGTACGAAGGCCATTTGAGTGTCAAGGGGGACTCCTGAGCATCGCGACTCAGAGCCTAACTGGTCATGTAGCCCCTCATTCCTTAGTTCTGAAAGGCTAACGGCGGTTGAGGTTTGCGCGGGGCCGGGCTCTGCAGACGTAGAATGGTAGATTCACCCACACATCTCACCTCCCTACTTGTTGTTCGTGTGCCAAGGGGGGCTCCTAAGCATCGCGACTCAGGAGCCTAACTTGTCACGTAGCCCCTCACTCCTTGGTCCCGTCTCGGTTTCCGTTCGGGGCTAACGGCGGCTGAGGTATGTGCGGGGCCGGGCTCTACCGGCGTAGAACATAAGCAGGTAGGAAGAGCGCAAATTTCAAGGAATTCAAAAGCAAATATTACAGTCCATAACTGTTATCACGACACCAAACACAAGTTTAAACGCCTCCCCGAGGCATGATGCATGTTGTAGAAACTGAAAGCAGGACAGGAGCCACGACGGAGTCATTTGTTGGCGGCGGAGCTGCGCGGAGCGGGTTCGCCTCGAGGGGCCGCAGGACCGGCAGCGCTTCACTTCGGCTTGGTGCTGAAGGCCCGGAACTTCGACAGTAGAGTCTCCGCACGAACCTTCACGGCCTCAGCAGCGGCAGCGGCAAGCTCGCCGCTCGCTGGCTCCAGTAGGCTGTCAAGGTCGACGTTGGGGTCGCGAAGGTAGACGTGGGTAAGGACCCGCGTCAGCGCTGCAGAAGATAGGACGTGCGCCTCGGCCTCAGCCGTAGGGCCAAGGCCAAGGGTGACATCTTCAAGAGCACGGACCATGAAGGGGAGCATCTTGGCAGGTCCGTCCTCGGTGCCGGCCAGCGGGCTTTCTAGGCCGCTGTCGTAAAGCGACTTCAGCAAGCCGCGAACCTTCACCTCCGTCTCCGTGAAGGCCTCGCGGTCCTCGGCAAGGACCCGTGCCTTGCCTTCCAGCTCGACCTTCCATGCCTCCAACTCCTGCTCCAGTGCGCCCAGGCGGTCACGGTGCTTGTTAAGCTTGGCGTCTCGGTCCTTGATGGCCGCCTCGCGAGCCTTCAGGTCTTCTTCCTTGGCGGATGCGGACCTCCTCGGCAAGCTGGTCCCGCAGGCCCTGCAGTCCGCTCTCCAGCGCCTTGCGGCGACCTAGGGCATCAGCCGCCTCCCCCAAGGAGGCGTCTCGAGCGTCCTTCGCCCCGAGGACGGCTAGCCTCTCCTCGTCGCAGGCCGTCGAGGCCTGAACCAGTGCCGCTCGAATCGAAGCGTCAGAGCGAATCCAGCCAGCAGCCAGCTCCAAGCGCCCGGCCACCAAGCGAGGGTCGATGCCCAGAAGATCTTGCCACAGCCAGTCCAGTTTGGCAGCAGCGTGATCCAGGACGGTGAAAGGAGTCGAAGAGACATCAGTTGGTGGAGTAGGAGGAGAGGACGGCAGCGTAACCACAACATCCTGAGGCAGGACCTACTGTGCCCCAACAGTTGTGGCGATGGCATCAGGCAAGGATACCTCAGGAGTCGCTTGGGCCATGGGGGTTGAGCTCGCCCCAGCCAGCTCCACCAGGCCTCGCGAGGATGACCGAGCAGGAGAGGCATGTGCCTTGCAGCCACCTTCTTTCGTGGGAAGAGGCGCTGCCCCAGACGGAACCTCAGGAGCCCCCTTCAGTTTCTTCGCCGCAGGCGCCAGCCTAGCCAAGAGATACAGACATCAAGCCTCAATGACAAGAAAGGAATAAAACAAGAATCAAGCACTTACTGGTCGCCGCTCGCGAGCTTGAGCAACATCCGGCCATACTTGAAGCCCGAGAGCCGGCTGCTGGGATCAGCCTCGAGAGGCTCGGAAGCAGGAGGCACGTCTGCGGATCGCCTCAGAGCCGGGGCAGACCCCAGGGGGATCAGCCCAGTCCTATCCTTCTTTCGGATCAGGAGCGAGCTCTCGCCGCCCTGCTCGCCATCATCCTCATCGTTGCTCGGCAAGAGGCGGAGAGCGCGGGACCTGCACCGGGGGAGGGGCGCTCTCGACTCCCCGTCGGTAGCCTCGGAGTCAGGCCCACCTTCCCGCTCTTCTTCTTCCTCCTCTTCACTGGAGATGCCAGAGGACACGTTCACCGTCGCCTGGGCCGCCGGGTCCTGGGGAGCCTCTGTGGGCACGGGCCCGTCCCCATTGAAGACGGGCATGGAGTCCACCATGTTATCCCAATCATCTCGAAGAAACAGGGGTACATGGGCGCCCTCCAGCCTCGCCACGTCTCCTCCGACCAAAGATTGGAGGACCGCGGCCAGATCTTCGTCGGCCAAGACCTCGGGGCTCAGGCGGGGCCTCCACAGCGGGAGTGAGTACTTGCGAAGCGGGGCCACCTGGTGCTCCAGGAACTCCCTCAGGAACGACGCACCAGTCAGCTTCGTCGTCGCCATGTTCCCCGGCCTCAGATCTGCGTCCATCTTCTCCAGCACCGGCTTTGCACGGGGGTCCACAAGTTCCGCGTGAGACCAATCATCGGAGCTCGTGGCCTGCTCCGTGGGCAAAATCAGCCGAGGGTGGATAAGCCCAGCATCAACCATGACCCACTTGCTCCTGAATCCCTCAATCCTCTTCCTGGGCTTTGAGATGGCGTTGGAGCCGCCATAAGCGACAAAGCTTGCACACGCGGAGATGGCGCCACGAGAGGTCCGGAGGGAGAAGTAGTGGTGCAGAAAGGCCACTGAGGGCTGCACCCCGACGTGAGCCTCACAATAGTAGGCGGAGATCGCCAGAAGAAGAACAGAGTTGGGGTGGAGATGCAGAGCTTGCAGATCGTAATGGCGGAGGACAAAGAAGAAAAACTCAGAAAAGGGAGGCACCAGACCGACAGCAATGGCGCTTACGAAGAGCGGGTAGAAGGTGCTCCCTCGGGCCTCAGGAAGGGCGGAGCCGGCCTTGAACACCTTCGCCCCGTCAATGCCTTACGCCGCCACCATCCGGCGCATCCGGGCAAGGCTCGCCTCCGACACATTCGGCGAGTCTAAGGCGGGCAAGTACCAAGATTCGGCCGGGGTCTGGCGAGGCGCCATGTCTTGCTAGGGCGCGTGGTCGAAGTAGATCTGGAGGTTTCGGAGGCAGAGAGAAAGGGCGCAAGAAAGGGGATCTGGGCAATGACCGGAGGAAGCAAGGGAAGCCAAGCCTAGGCAGATGCCGCTCTTTTGTCGGTTCACGCAGTTGCGGAGGCACCCACGTCCAACTAACCGCCACACAGCGCCCGAGGCCGCATGCTGATAGGGCCCCCGGCGCTTCGCACTTGCCCCTTCGCCTCTCTGCTCAGCCAAGTTCGGGCGCGCCTTGGGCCCGGGGGCTATTGTCGGTGTTCTGGGAACGGGGGTCCCCAGACTTGCCTGCCTGCGGCCTGCGGCGTGGCTCAAGGGGCGGCCCAGCATGGCCCATCTTCATCAGCACGAGCTCAAGACCCTCGCGAGGGGCCAAGCCTCGCGGGGCAGACGACAAGAGGCTTCCTCAGGAGCGGCCTCGTCAGGCTGGCTTGCGAGGAGGCGGAGAGATCAAGGCGGGGTACCTCATGAGGTGCCCATGACGCAAGCCATGACGACCAAGGCAGCCAGGCGGGCGCCAGGCGGGCGCCGGCCTGCGTAGAGTCCTTGTTTCCTCTTTGGTGCAAAGTGAGCAAGCACAGGCAAGAGCATCAAGCAAAGGCATCCATTTCGGTGCAACAAGACCAAGACCGTCGCAACGGCAGGATGGAGGTCATCGTGGAGCCCAAGCCGGCGTCACCACCAGAGCCTTTCGCAGGAGAGGACCAACTTTAGTCAGGATAAGTGTACTAGATGTTCCCCTTCAAAATGGCCAATTGTTGGCGCCATTCCCGCTCAATATTTGGGAAGAGGCCCAGGGCCTTTGCCTATAAATAGGACTAGCCACCCACAAGGTAGTGGCATCTAGAGATCCATCCAGAGAGCGACTGAACTCCCCAAGTAGTTCATCGCACCAGCCAAGAACAGACCCTCGCGAGGCTGTTCTTCCTTGTATTGTTCATCATCCGCCCAAGAGGCAATCCACCACATCACACACTGGAGTAGGGTATTACACCACAATGGTGGCCTGAACCAGTATAAACTCTGTGTATATTGTGTTGTTCCTTTGATTGCTTAGATCATAGCGAGGCGGTGAGGAGCAGGTAGGCAGAGGGCAAAATCTCCGCGCGCACCCTAGTGTTTGAATCTAGAGGGTCTGCCGGAACCCAAAATCCGACATGGGAGGAGTGGATTCAAACTTCAGTCTCTCGGTGAAGCCATCGTCTTGAAGATCAGCTACAGCACTGAGCAATGTCAAACTTTTCCAGGTCCTCTGACAGGTTTCATGAGTAACAAAGGCGTTCTTGATGGCAAGGTTGCGAATACGATTGACATCCACCAAGAGGCTTTGCATTTGACACTTCAGCCAGTAGTGATGCTTGTCGTGTTTCTGATGCAAGGCCACGAGAAGCTCTCGGTCATTGAGCACACGAGATAGCTTTCGAGTACTTGGAGCAATGGTGCTTTCTGTGGCTTTAGTACGTGCACGGTGAGTGTTGCCGGCTAGCGGGTAGACACGAGAAGCAGCCTGAACACCTTCAACATGCTAAGAGAAACTTTGATGATCGGTATTGTGAAGATATATTGCCTGCTTGGCAGGCTCTGGGTAGATGGCTTCGACTTACATGTCAACCTCTGGCAAGAATATAAGATGGTTGCATGCAGAGGGCTGATAGTTAACAGCGGAGTGAAGCTTGATCAGACGCATAACGCACGGAGCATAGAATTTCAGTCCAAAGATGTCTGAGCCAGATGCAGCAAAATGATGAATGAAGAAATCCTGAGCATTGAAGCTTTTGCCATTGAGAATATAAAAGACCAATGTCTTCATTGCACCTTCAAGCTTTGCTGAGGAAGAGTGTCCTTTGATGGGCCATAGAGTTCGCCTAATGATGTGATAGATGGTGCGGGAGAGATACTCTAGGTCTTCAACAAAGAATTCCTTGGGATATTCAGCATCTTGTGGCAGTGGCTTCATCATGCTCAGCATTTGGCTCATGTTGGGCTCTGGCTTCTGAAAGATGCTCTCAAAGGCATCGCGGTGAAGCTGACAACCAGGTTCATAGAGTTCGCCTGGAGTGGACAGGTCGGTAAGCTCAATGAGATCAAAAGCTTTGGCCTCATGATGTACATTTCATGTCATCCACTCAAGGACCCATGTCTTCGGACCCCTGTTGTAGCCACGAATGTGGAGAGTTGCATAGAATTGTAGCAGAAGCTCTTCATTCCAATTCTCCTTATCAGTGACAAAGCTGAGAAGGCATGCATCTCTGAAGCAGTCAAGAGCTTCTTCTAAGCAGGGAAGGCCATCAATGGCTTCAGAATCCAGACGCATATGAGGAAATATGCGCCCTTGGTTGTATAGAACACAGGAGTAGTAGTTGTGTTGCTGATAACTCCAGAACCAATCAGATGATATTCTTGGCTTGGAATATGGGTTCTTGGCACTATCAAAGAAAGTGTTGTGTGGAATGAAGCCATTTACATTGAATGATCCTGGTGCAGATGCAGTACTTGGGAACCGTGGCAACCTTGGCTTTGGCTTCTAAACTTGAGGCATGTGCTCCACATGATAATAAAATTGAGGTCCAGGAGTAGGCTGAGGAACCAGAATAGGCCATCTGACAGGGACCAACTCGCCTTCATAGAATGCTTTCTCAATAGTGTGTGGCCTTGGTGATAGTACAGGAGCAGAGTTATTTGCAATGGCGTGAGGCTGCACATTGGTAGTAGGTGCATCATTGGCTTCATGCACAGTGTTGACTGTAGGCGCCACATTATCTTTAGCCATGACATCGTCATTAGCGTCAGTATTGTTGTTGGTGGCCGCCTCAGGATTTTCAACCTCCACTTGAGTGGCTGGAGGGTCGGGCACAGACGCGTTCTCCTCGAGAACAACTTCTTCTTGGTTGGTAGGGGGTGTAGCAACACGTTCTTCTTCTTTTCTATCATCGGTTGATGCAGCCGGAATTTCTTTAGTAGCATTAGCTTCTGATACGGGAACCGTCACAGAAGGATTATCTTCAGGGAACACTTGACGTGCCACTGAGCTGGATTTGTTTGAGTCTTCTTCTGTGATGGTTGTCATGGAGACTGATGGCCTGAGGCCTTTGCGAAGCTGCTGAAACACGGGCGATGCCTTTGGTGAGGCTGTAGTCTCCATATAATTGTCGTCATTCACTATTGGGCTTGTTACTTGTGTTGGTGGAGGATGGGGTGTACTTGGTGAGTCTTGACTTGGGGTTGCTGGTTGGGGGCGCTCAGCCCATGAGGCATCCTGTGAGATTGGCGTCAAAGGAAGACCAATACTGATGAGTTCGCTGTTCGTGAGAACATGTGATGATACCGTTTGGCGATCAATCTGAGGAAGGACTTCATCATCAACTACATTGTCTTGGGGACCAATGTCTTCAGTCGTGATGGGTGTCGGTGTCAAAACCGGTGGATCTCGGGTAGGGGGTCCTGATCTGTGCGTCTTAGGCTGATGGTAACAGGAAGCAAGGGACACAATGTTTACCCAGGTTCGGGCCCTCTTGATGGAGGTAAAACCCTACTCCTGCTTGATTAATATTGAAGATACGAGTAGTACAAGAGTAGATCTACCACGAGATCGTAGAGGCTAAACCCTAAGAGCTAGCCTATGATGGTATGATTGTAATTGTGATCGGCCTTCTAAGGACCAACCTCTCCGGTTTATATAGACACCGGAGAGCTAGGGTTTACATGGAGTCGGTTACAAGGAAGGAAATATAATATCCGGATCGCCAAGCTTGTCTTCCACACAAAGGAGAGTCCCACTCCGGACACGGGCCGAAGTCTTGAGTCTTGTATCTTGACGCTTCTATAGTCCGGACGCTGGATATAGTCCGGCTATCCGAATACCTCCTTATCCAGGACTCCCTCAATGGGATCGACGACTGGAACTTCTTGAGCTTCAGGAGCCTCGGTGAAACTAGGCTCATGAACTATCAGTTGACACCCTTGGTTTTTGGACGTAGGACGGGCAAAAGACAGGGGCTCGACAATGAGGGGCTCTTTGGGAGCAGCCCATTCTTTCTCTTCTTGGGCAAAGGAGTGTCATCAGTGGTGTTCTTGAACTTGCACTTTCTGGCTTCGGCTTCAGCGGCCTTTGTTTTCTTTTGTTCTGAAGCCACTTTGGGGACCTTAGGCTTCGAGCCTGTCATGCTAGCAGGGAAGACAATGCGAGGTTCTTCCCGGCTTGATGCTTCAGATGGGGTCGCAGTGGACTTCTTCTTCTTGGCAGCCATCTTGGGGTCAATGCCTGGTCGCCCAAGTGCCTTGCGCTTTTCAGCTTCATTGTAAGCTTGAACACACTTGGCAGCAAGATTCTTCATGCGCTCTCTTGAACCTTTGGCTTCATCGCACTTCTTGCAAAACGCCTCCTTGAGGTCATGCAGTATCACCTTGAAGTTTTGAGCATCAGCCACGCTGAGCTTGGCCACATGCTTCTTGAACTGTTATTTCTCAAAATCAATTTTGTTCTTCAGCTCAACAATGCGTTGAGCCAGAGCCAGCTCAGGAGCAATGGCGCCTTGGAAGGCGACGTTGATGCCAATCGGGAGCTGAAGATCGTCAAAGCTGAGATTGGGGTTGTCAAACCACTCATCAATGAAGTTATCCAGAATGTTTACATCGAAGAGGGGTAGATCATTGAAGATCTCTGCCTCTTTCTTGCTTTTTATTAGCTGCTCAAGAGCATCATCTCCACACTCATCATCCGATGACAGATCAATGGCTTCAGATTCGTTCCTTAGAACCGCAGCTGGTGTCAGTGCTTGACTGGACCTCTGAATAGTTCTCTTCTAAGGCTTCTCTTTCCGTTTGGAGACCTGATATTGATCTTCAGAGTAACTTGGTGCAGGAGGAGTAGATGCTAGTGGCTTCACTCGTGAAGCCTTTGGTGTAGCAGCAGGTTTTGAAGCCTTAGATTTCTTTTGCTTCTGTGGCTTAGGAGGAGATGGAGCTTCATCAGACTCTGCATCATCAGCAGAGTGATCCACATTTGCACCTTGAACGGCAATGTGTGAGAGGAGGCCTTCGAAGTTGTAGAAGGGGCCAATCATGTTTTCATTGGCTTCACGGGTGCCATCTTCCCTAGGAGCAGAAGGACCAAGATTGAATTCAAGTCCAAATGCCTTCTTGTTCTTCACGGTAGAATCTTTAGCAAACTGGAAGTTGCATTTGAACAGATTGTCATCACGACACCACAACCGAGAAGAGGGGTCAGCATTCTCTGGTTCTGGGTCGCATACCATACAAGGATAGAATTCTTGTTGAATCGCTTCAGAACGGGACTGGGGTTGAAGGTTTTTGTACAAGATATCTCCCCAGGGTAATTTGATAGCATTCTTCTCAGTGTACTCAGCTGTGACAAATCTGTATTTAAACCATTCTTCATCCCAATATCTTTGAATCCATTGGATTCCATTTTTTGCGTTCACCATAGGTTTCTTCAGGGTCAGTCTTGTACAACTCATGTAGATCTGGTGGCAAATCTTTGGAGGTATTCCCATGGCGCTGCCTGCCACCCTTTCTGGTTGATTTCTCAGTAGCCATGAAGCTTAACCTGAAAGGCTTCAGAACTTGCAAAGGCTTCCTACGGCTGGTCAGAAAAGAACTGGCTTCAGGAGAATTTATATGAATCTGTAAGAACTCTGCAAATGAATGCAGACTATGAGAACCAAGGGATTCTCCCATGGACATGTACCTGTGATAGCATTAGAGGTGCGAGGGAAGGGGAAGAGGTCATATGCATTCTCAGAAGATTTTGAAGATAAATTAGTTTGAAGACATTGACCTCATAACGCGAAGACATTCACTTATTTGTCATGAGTCGGTTCCAGATTTGTACTAATCCAAGAATAGGTACATGTGAGGAATCTAACTTGTAAAGTAGCATAAGTGAACAGACTGGGCATAGTATGAGATGTAGAATGAGATAGATTCAACTTTGGAGATCTAGAAACCGCTTTTGGTAAAAAAACGGATGAATCTACCAGATCGAAAATACGGTAAAAAGTGAGTTTTAATTACCACAAGAAGAACTGCTAGACGGAGCGAAGTTGGAGGCCGAGCAGTTCCATCTTCCGTGCCCTAACTTGGCGACGGAGGACACCTACAACAACGACGGAGAGGACGGGGTCCGCGGTCGGCGTGAGGGCGGTGTCGGAGAAGTCGCGACAGCTAAGCACTTCATCGCCGGTGTCGTCGAGATCTAGCGGAGGCGCTAGGGTTTGCGAGAGGTGGCGAGGTGGAAGAAGAATTTTTGACCAAGATGTGATGAATATTTATAAGGAGAGGGACGGCATAGCGCAATTATGTAGGTGCCCCTGGTGGTTCACATCTGAAGGGCACGTGGCAAGCATGCAACACCTTGGAAGTTGTTCCATGTTCCCACGCACGCCTGGATTGTCGGGGTGGTTGTTCCGAATTCTCCGGTTTTCAGGCAATAAGGATATAGCATTAAAAACCAATATAAATGTTTGTCAGATTGTCTTCAGCTGACAAGGTCTCAGTGAAGACAATCGACAGTTTTCAATAGAATGCATATGATTTGGACAGATAGAGTTGAGGTAGAAGCATAGATAGGTTAGGGTCCGATCACATTCACTTAGATCAAAAGATTCAGCATGAAGTCATAGATATAGGTGAATGATGTAGAGGACAGAACACAAATATGTATATTACTAGTATAAGACCAAATCAACAAGATAAAGATAAATCAAAGACGAGGACTTTGCAAACATAACACCAAGGGAAACACTTCAAACAAATGTTTGGTGGTGGCGTTACCCACCGTATAGGAAGTATTAGACCCAGACACGGCGCACAATTATCGTGGTGCTCTGAAGTCAAATTCCAGATTAATGTATTCACATTTAGAGTGTATGGCTTCATTTATTGAAGATATACGTTACTTCGTGTGTTGCACATCTAAGTCATCAAAATGCATAAGTGTTAGGATGTGTGTCCAATTCACAGGACATTTGAGGATTCCAAGATATTTAGCTCATACCGCAACTTGCAAAACCTTTTCTCATCCAAGGGCTTTGTGAAGATATCAGCCAATTGCTCTTTAGTGTTCACGTGAATGATATCAATATCTTCCTTCATGACATGATCTCTGAGAAAGTTATGAAGAATCTCAACGTGCTTCGTCTTCGAGTGTTGAACTGGGTTGTTGGAAATCTTGATGGCACTCTCATTGTCATAGTAGAGTGGCACATTCTTCAGGTGAATACCATAGTCCTTGAGAGTTTGCTTCATCCAAAGAAGCTGAGCACAACAAGATCCAGCAGCAATGTATTCGGATTCAGCAGTGGAGAGAGATACACAGTTCTGCTTCTTTGAAGACCAACAGACAAGTGATCGTCCCAAAAAGTGACATGTGCCTGAAGTGGACTTGCGATCAACCTTGTCACCAGCATAATCAGCATCTGAGAATCCAACTAGATCAAACTCTGAGCCCTTTGGATACCATAATCCTAGTGTTGAGGTGTAAGCCAAATATCGAAGAATTCGCTTCACAGCTAAGTGATGTGATTCCTTTGGTGCCGCTTGGAATCGGGCACACATGCAAACACTGAGCATTATATCTGGCCTAGATGCACATAAATAAGGGAAAACTTTGTTTTTGCCACTCTAGTTTTTGCCAACTTTGCTTATGCCACTCTAGAATTTGACATCTCACTTTTGCCACCCTTAGCTTTTGACAATACATCACAAATGCCATTTCATGGCAAAAACGATAATTTTTCATTTCTCTTTTGCCACTCTTAGCTTTTGACATGTATCACAATTGCCACTCTAAATTTTTTGCTTTTGCCACAGAATGGCAAAAGTGATATATTATCAAAAGCTAAGAGTGGCAAAAGTGAAATGTAAAATTCTAGAGTGGCATAAGCAAAGCAAAGTTGGCAAAAACTAGAGTGGCAAAAACAAAGTTTTCCCTATAAATAAAGCAAAGAACCAATCAGGGAGCAGTATACCTTTTGATCGAACTCTTTACCATTGGCATAGGGACCCAGATGACTTTTGGTTGGCATTGGCGTCGTGTAACCCTTGCAGTCTTGCATTCCAAACTTCTTCAGGCAATCTTTGGGATATTTTTCTTGAGAGATGAAGATGTCGTTGCGTTGCTGACGGATTTGGAGACCCAGAAAGAACTTCAGTTCACCCATCATAGACATCTGATATTGCTCTTGCATCATGTGACCAAACTCATCACTGTATTTCTTGTTGGTGTAGCCGAAGATAATGTCATCCACATAGATTTGGCACACAAACAGTTCACCATCATATGTCTTCGTGAAGAGAGTAGGATCTAGTGAACCAGGTTTGAAGCCTTTGCTTTGTAGGAAGTCTTTGAGCATGTCATGCCAAGCACGAGGGGCTTGTTTGAGGCCATACAGTGCCTTGTTGAGCTTGTATACCATATCAGGATGTTTTGGATCTTCAAAGCCAGGAGGTTGTGCAACATATACTTCTTCTTCTATCTTTCCATTAAGAAAAGCACTGTTCACATCCATTTGATACAGAATGATGTTTTGATGATTTGCATAGGCAAGCAGTACGCAAATGGCTTCAAGCCTTGCCACTGGAGCAAATGTTTCATCAAAGTCATTTCCTTCCACTTGAGTGTAACCTTGGGCAACAAGATGAGCTTTGTTTCTAACTACTTGGCCATGCTCATCTTGCTTCTTGCGATATATCCATTTGGTGCCAATGATATTGTGCTTTCGGGGATCAGGACGCTTGACCAGCTCCCACACATTGTTCAGCTCGAACTGTTGAAGCTCTTCTTGCATAGCTTGAATCCATTCAGGTTCCATTGAGGCTTCAGCGACTTTCTTGGGTTCTGAGATTGAGACGAATGCAAAATGCCCAGGGAAATTGGTTAGTTGTGTTGCTCTTTGTGTAGCTCTTAAACGAGTGAGTGGACCAGGTGCATTGAGGCTGTCGATTATCTTCTCAATATGTACTTCATTTGCAACACGAGGATGAATAGGACGAAGATTTTGCTCATTCTGATCAATGTCATCATTTGGGGGATTATATTCAGGCTGAGCATTGTCTTCAGGTTGAGTAGATGCATAAACGATCAGTTCTTCTTCAGTCTGATTCTCAGATGGTATGATCTCGCCAATTCCCATTTGCTTGATTGACTCACTAGGGGATAATTCATCTAGCACATTTGGCAGGTGCTCTCTTTGCGAGCCATTAGTCTCATCGAACCACACATCTACAATTTCAACCACTTTATAGTGAAAGAGGTTGAAGACTCTATAGGAGTGCGAATCCTTTACGTAACCAAGCATAAAACCTTCATGTGCTTTCGGTGCAAATTTTGAAGTGTGATGTGGATCCTTGATCCAGCACCTAGCACCAAATACTCTGAGGTAGCTTACATTTGGCTTATTACCAGTTAGGAGCTCATAGGAGGTTTTCTCCAGAAGCTTATGAGGATAAACACGGTTGATGACGTGGCATGCAGTGTCAATGGATTCAGGCCAGAACTTCCGTGGAGTCTTGTACTCATCAAGCATCATTCGGGCCATCTCAATAAGAGTTCTGTTCTTGCGCTCCGCGATGCCATTCTGCTGAGGTGTGTAAGGAGCAGAGAACTCATTAGTGATACCCATGGTATCCAGGTAGAGATCAAGACCAGTGTTCTTGAACTCAGTGCCATTGTTGCTTCTGATATGCTTGATCTTGATGCCATAGTTCGTCATGGCATGGTTGGCAAAGCGTCTGAAGACATCCTGCACTTCAGTCTTGTAGAGGATTATATGCACCCAAGTATATCGAGAGTAATCATCAACAATGACGAAACCATAAAGACAAGCAGTAGCATTGATAGTAGAGTAGTAAGTAGGACCAAATAGGTCCATGTGTAGCAGCTCAAAAGGTTGAGATGTAGTCATGATTGTCTTCGAGGGATGCTTGGCCCTGGTCATCTTTCTAGCTTCGCAAGCACCACACAGATAATCCTTCTTGAACTTGACGCCTTCGATGCCCACGACATGCTTCTTCTTAGAGAGAGTGTGCAAGTTCCCCATGCCAGCATGCCCTAGCCTTTGATGCCAAAGCCAACATTCTAAAGCTTTTGCTAGAAGACATAGGACCATCTGCGGTCCTGCTGAGAAATCTACCAAGTAATCATATTTTCGATACCCTTCAAAGACTACAGACTTGTCAGATTCCATCAGTACAAGGCAGCGATATTTTACAAATAGCACAAGCATGTTTAAGTCACAAAGCATTGAGACAAACATTAAGTTGAAACCAAGGGATTCAATAAGCATCACCTTATCCATGTGCTGATCCCTTGATATTGCAACTCTACCTAGACACAATACCTTGCTTTTACCAGTGTCAGCAAATGTGATGTGACTCTTGTCTGATGGACGTAGTGTTGAATCCATCAGAAGACCTCGATCGCTAGTCATGTGATTAGTGCATCCACTGTCCATAATCCATTCTGAAGCTCGAGGTGTCATAGCCTACAGTGTAGTTTGGGGGAAAGGCTTCACCAAGCGAGTTGTGAAGCAGAAACATTTGACGAACAAGTGGAAATTCAGGTCTTGGTTAGGATAGATTGGATGAGTGTCAAGGAAATCCGGAGCGAAATACATAGTAAGACCATTTGGGCATTTTATCTTGCGTCCTACAAGATTTTTAAGGTCTCCAGAATTAGCTTTGGACGCCTTTGATTTTCGGCTAGAGCCTTTTCCTGCGAAAGAGAGTTAGGTTTTCTTAACCACCCACATTCTCAGGGGTGGCTTAGAAGCAATGAGTCTAAGTGCAGCATCTGAGAACTTAGGCTTCGGATCCCTAGTAAATAGCCTGCAGGGGGTTAATAATACTCATATGAATAAGCAGAAAAGTTCTTAGTTCTATGATCATAGCGGTTTGATGAAACACGCTCATATTCATGGGTCTGAATATGATTTCCCTGCAAAACATTAACATTAGGGTGACTCTAATGAGTCCTTGGTCTGTATGAAGCTTTTGGACCATATGAAGCCTTTGGTATGGGGTTTGTCTTCTTCACAGATTGTGTCATGATGACATTCACCGGAAGATTCTCAAGACAACTTTTGGGTACCCATATCTTCTTCATAGGTGGCCCATTCCTGCAGTTAGTACCAATATACCTGGCAAACACTTCACCATTCTGATTCTTAAACAATTTATAGTTTGCATCAAAGGATTCATCAATGATAACAGGGTTAGCACAAGTGAAGCCAGATAAGGTGGATGGATCTACTGAAGGTTCCTTTGCAGCAACCCAGGTGGTTTTGGGGTACTGCTCAGGCTTCCAGTACGACCCATCAACATTCATTTTTCTCTCGAACCCAGCACCCTCTTTTCTAGGGTTTCAGTTCAGAATCTGCTTTTTGAGGACATCACATAATGTCTGATGCCCTTTGAGACTTTTGTACATCCCTGTCTCAAGCAGTGTCTTCAACCTGGCATTCTCATCAGCAATAGCAGTGGTATCCTCAACAGAGGGGTTAGTTACCACATCAGTAGTTGAAGATATCTCAACAGTAGTAGCAGTAGAACATTCAGCAACAGAGGCAGCGTCAATGCATTTTAGACATGGTGGTTCAAATCCTTCCTGAGCAGGACTCATCTGTTAAGCGCGGAGTGACTCGTTTTCCTTTTGAAGATCTTCATGATCCGATCTCAATTTCTTGAGTTCCTGCTTCCTTTGAAGATAATCATAGGAGAGCTTTTCATGAGAGGTTGAGAGCGGTTCATGTCGACCTTCAAGTTCCTGGTACTTAACATGAAGATTTTTTATGTCTTCAATTAAGGACTGAGTCTTAGTCATTTCTGCTTCCAACAGGTCATCGCTTTTGTCTAACAATTTTTGAATATTCTCCATAGCTTTCTGTTGTTCAGTTGCAATTTTAGCAAGTTTTTTGTAGCTAGGTTTGGGTTCACCATCAGAGTCATCTTCACTTGATGTTTGAAAGTAAGCATCATGTGAGTTTACCTTGGCACCATGTGCCATGAAGCAGTAGGTGGGGGCCGAGTCGTTCTCATCATCAACGTTGGTGACGGAGCCATTGTCTTCAGTTTTGAAGATGGACTTGGCGACGTAAGATGTATCTAGAGTCAGACCTGCGACACCAGAATCGGACTCCTCCTCAGACTCCACCACCGCCTCCTCAGAAGCAGACTCCTTCTCTGAATCCATCTCCTTGCCAACAAAAGCACATGCCTTGCCTGATGAGCTCTTCTTGTGTGATGAAGACTTGGAAGAATATTTGGAAGAAGACTTTGAGGATTTCTTCTTCTTCTTGTCATTAGAATCATATTCTTTCCTCTTCTTCTTCCTCTTCTCATTGTCCCACTGTGGACATTCAGAGATGTAGTGGCCAGGTTTCTTGCACTTGTGACAGGTTCTTTTCTTGCTGTCATGTGTGGAAGCTTCATCATTCCTTGAGCTGGATCGTGAAGATTTTCTAAAGCTTTTCTTCTTAGTGAACTTCTGGGACTTCTTCACAAGCATAGCAAGCTCCTTTACAATGTCTTCAGGATCACCGGAACTGCAGTCAGATTCTTCTTTAGATGAGGAAGCGGCAGCCTTTGCCTTCAAAGCGCGAGTTTGGCCATAGTTGGGGCCATAGATATCTCGTTTCTGAGATAGCTGGTACTCATGTGTGTTGAGCCACTCAAGTATGTCTGACGGATCGAGTGTCTTGAAGTTAGGGCATTCTTGTATCATCAGGGCTAAGGTGTCAAATGAGCTGTCAAGAGATCTCAGTAGTGTCTTCACTATTTCATGCTTCGTAATGTCAGTTGCTTGGAGCTCATTTGTGATATCAGTGAGGCGATCAAATGTGAGCTGGACGTTCTCATTGTCGTGTCTCTTGAAGCGGTTGAAGAGGTTGCAGAGAGTACTGGTTTGTTGATCTCGCTGAGTTGAGATGCCTTCATTGATCTTGGACAACCAGTCCTAGACTAGCTTCGATGTTTCCAGAGTGCTCACACGGCCATACTGCCCTTTGGTCAGATGACCACAGATGATGTTCTTGGTTGTAGAGTCTAGTTGAATGAACTTCTTGACATCAGCAGGGGTGACACCTTCACCAGTCTTGGGAATGCCATTCTTGATGACATACCATAGATCAACATCAATGGCTTCAAGATGCATGCGCATCCTACTCTTCCAGTAGGGATATTCAGTGCCTTCGAAGATGGGGCACGCAACGGAGACTTTGATTATCCCTGCAGTCGACATAGCTAAAACTCCAAGTGGTTAAACCGAATCACACAGAACAAGGGAGTACCTTGCTTTGATACCAATTGAAAGGGCTAGTTATCGGCTAGAGGGGGGGTGAATAGGCAATTTTTATGTAAGTCTTCAAAACATGGGAGTTTCAAAGACAAAGAATAGAAAAAACACTGTTTGTATGCAGTGGAAGGTAGACTACACTAGACAAGCCATAGTCAAGTATTCAATGAAGTGAAATCACTAAGACTATTAGCAGCTAGGTAGTAAAGATCAGGATGGAAGATAGTCTGAAGCCAATCAGGACAAGTAGTCACACAGTGAAGTCAAACAGATAATGCAAGGAGGCAATTACTTCACAAAGACAAACTGTAAGTAAAGAGAAGTGAGAGATAGAACCAGTAGCTTCAGGAGGACAAGGGTTTGTTCGACCAGTTCCACTTGCTGTGACAACTGTACGTCTGGTTAGGGAGGCTGAGATTTAACTCAGAAGACCGTGTCTTCACCTTATTACCCTTGAGCTAAGGACTCTCAGTCCCCGCCCAATCACTCCGGTAAGTCTTCAAGGTAGACTCCCAAACCTTCACAAACTTTGTTCACCGGCAATCCACAATGACTCTTGGATGCTCAGAACATGACGCCTAACCGGCTAGAGGATTCATAGTCCTCAAGTGAAACAAGTCTTCAGATCACGCGGACAGAAAGACTTCAGTGATGCCAAGCACTCTTTGGGCTCTGGGTGGTTTGGGCTTTGTCCTCGCAAGGATTCCCTCTCAAAAGCTTCGGAAGTGGGTTGCTCTCAAACGACAAAAGCCGTATACTAACTCCGAGCAGCCACCCATTTATGGTGTAGGGGGTGGGCTATTTATAGCCACTGGGCAACCCGACCAGATTTGTCCAAAATGACCTTGGGTCACTAAGGAACTGACACGTGTCTCAACGGTCAGATTTCAAACACACGCGACAACTTGACTTGGGCTACAAGTAAAGCTGACTCATCCGACTCTGGATAAGATTTTCTCTGATTGTCTTCGCTCGAAGACATAGGATTTGGTTGAGCATCACTTTAGTCACTCTGACTTTGTTCACTTGGACCCCACTTAAGAGTGCAGTGGTTCCTATGACTCAACAAAGAAGAAACGAAACAACGAAACAGCTAAGTCTTCGCGCTCCATAGTCTTCAGACGTTGTGTTCTCATGTCATAGTCTTCCATGTGATTATCTTCACAGACCACCATTGTCTTCAATGTCTTCACACATTTTTAGGGGTCAACTCCGGTAGGTAAACTGAATCAATGAGGGACTACTACCTGTGTTATCCTGCAATTCTCACAAACACATTCGTCCCTCAACCAGGTTTGTCGTCAATACTCCAAAACCAACTAGGGGTGGCACTAGATGCACTTACACCTTATCGTGATGACACAGTGGAACTCTCAATGAAAGCACCAATGTCGGTGTCAAAACTGGCGGATCTCGGGTAGGGGGTCCCGAACTGTGCATCTAAGGCTAATGGTAATAGGAGGCTGGGGACATGATGTTTACCCAGGTTCGGGCCCTCTCGATGGAGGTAATACTCAACTTCCTGCTTGATTGATCTTGATGATATGAGTATTACAAGAGTTGATCTACCACGAGATCATAGAGGCTAAACCCTAGAAGCTAGCCTATGGTATGATTGTTCTTGTCCTACGGACTAAACCCTCCGGTTTATATAGACACCGGAGGGGGCTAGGGTTACATAGAGTCAGTTACAGAGAAGGAGATCTACATATCCAAATTGCCAAGTGTGCCTTCCATGCAAAGGAGAGTCCCACCCGGACACGGGATGAAGTCTTCAATCTTGTGTCTTCATAGTCTAACAGTCCGGCCAAAGTATATAGTCCGGCTGTCCGAGGACCCCCTAATCAAGGACTCCCTCAGTGACCACTTGAGGTGGTTTGCCTCCGTTGCTTTTCTCATTGATACTTGCATGATGCATGACCCTGCCTTTCTATGAGGGTTATGTTGGTGGGAGTAGATAGGATGCTAAAGTAGTTGCTACGCAAAAGGGGATGGGTATATGCATGGTGTTGGAAGCAAGATTGTTTTCAAAAAAATTCGAAAACCCCATCGGGTGCCACTTATGCCCGAGGGAGATAATGAGTTGGGTAACCACTTGATGACGAAGTGGTGTGCCGAGGCAAGTGTGTGTGTTGTTTTCAAAACGGATTGGTTTAAGTTGCGACCGTTATTCCAACCTTACATGCACAACCACTCTACACTAATATGGGAAAGGGCATTATTGATTACCTAGGCCGATACTAGCATGGTGCCTGCATTACTAGTGACGGGAGAGTTGTTGCTCTCTCAGGAAGGGGTCGTGCCAGGTAGGGCGGCCAAGAACATTTTTATGGGGCACCGGACACACCGTTGGTACCCCATGCCAGTGGTATGTGATGAATATGGGAGCGAGGCTCCACAATTTTAAGTTGTGAAATGTTGGGAACGGGGGTTACTACCAATAGAGTGGACTCTATGTTAGTGTCGTCCAGGGAAAGATAGTGATCGGGTGCTTACCCCGGGTACTTGAGGTACCGCGGGTCGTGGATGACACGGAAGTTCCCCGGATCTTGTGGGTAAAGTGTGCAACCTCTGCAGAGTGTAAAACTATTCGAATAGTCGTGTCCATGGTCAAGGACAGTTGGGTAACCGCTCTTGGGCTACGTCCACTTGTTTACATCCAGTATGTGTGTGTGCGAAGAACTACTTGGGTCCAATCAAAGGACTTGACATGATTGAGTTGGGTTGGAGCCCACTCCCTTTATGTTGATATGTGTAACCAGTCCATATGGTTACTTGAATTTATAAGAGGCATGATTTACCAGTTATTGAACATGTCATAGCACAACAAAATTAGCTTTCTGCAAAAATCTACCTATGTCATGCATTGTTGTATCTTGAGCCAAAACATGGGTTGCTTGCGAGTACATTCAAAGTACTCATTGGCTTGCCACTGGTTATTTAATTGGCCAGGCAAGGAAGAACAGGAGTTCGAAGAAGAGTTCTTTGGAGACGAACATGCGAACTAGGACGTTTTCTAGTCAGAATGCCTGTAGGATTAAGGCAGATTGCATGGGTTCTACTTATCGACGAAGATTTCCGCTGCTTAAGTTTATTTGGTATTCAGAATCTGTCAAAAACAACACATAGAAAACAGAATCTGTCAAAAACAGAACAGTCTATAGTAATATGTAACTCTCGAATACTTTTGTAACTCCAAAAATTCTGAAATAAATTGGTGGACGTGAGTAATTTTTCTATTAATCTTATGCAAAAATAATCAACTTAAGAGCATTCCTCTGTTAAAAATGAGAATTATTCTCATGAGCGAAAAGTTTCTGTTCTTTACAGCAATATCGCATTAACTTTCACCCATGTCTTCCCCAAGGTTCTACTTGGCACTTTATTGAAACAAAATCTATAAAACATGATTACTAAAGTATATTAATTATGTGGACACACAAAAACAGTAGTGATAAATGTTGTGTTGTCTCCCAACAAGCGCTTTTCTTTAATGCCTTTTTAGCTAGGCATGATGATTTCGATGATGCTCACATAAAAGATATGAATTGAAACATGATGGGAGCATCATGAAGAATATGACTAGCACATTTACGTCTAACCCACTTCCTATGCCTAGGGATTTTGTGAGCAAAAAACGTATGGGAACATTAATTAAGTAGCATAGGAAGGCAAACCAAGCATAATTTCAAGATTTTAAGCACATAGAGAGGAAACTTGATATCATTGCAACTCCTACAAGCATATATTCCTGCCTCATAATAATTTTTAGTAGCATCATGAATGAATTCAACAATATAACCATCACACAAATCATTACTTTCATGATCTACAAGCATAGAAATTTTATTACTCTCCACATAAGCAAATTTCTTCTCATGAATAGTAGTGGGAGCAAACTCAACAAAATAACTATCATGTGAGGCATAATCCAATTGAAAATTAAAATCAAGATGACAAGTTTCATGGTTATCATTATTCTTTATAGCATACATGTCATCACAATAATCATCATAGATAGCAACTTTCTTCTCATAATCAAATAGAACCTCTTTTGAAATAGTGGATTCATCACTAAATAAAGTCATGACCTCTTCAAATCCACTTTCATAATTATCACAATAAGATTCAACACCCTCCAAAATAGTGGGATCATTACTTCCTAAAGTTTACGCTCCTCCAAACCCACTTTCATCAATATAATCATCATAAATAGGAGGCATGCTTTCATCATAATAAATATTCTCATCAAAACATGGGGGACTAAAAATATCATATCCATCAAACATAGTATCCCCAAGCTTGTGACTTTGCACATCATTAGCATCATGGATATTCAAGGAATTCATACTAACGACATTGCTATCATGCTCATCATTCAAAGATTCCATGCCAAACATTCTAATGAATTCTTCTTCTACAGAGGCTTGCGGCGGCGGAACTCCCGATCTAGGTTATGTTCTCGAGGTTTTAGGATTTATAGGAGAGGTTGGCATCAAGAACAAGTCAGGGGCCCCACAGAGATTCCACGAGGCAGGGGCGCGCCCTCCACCCTCGTGGGGCCCACGGGACTCCCCTCCGATAACTCTTTGTTCCAGTATTTTTTATATTTTCCAGAAAAAATCTCGGTGATTTTCAGCGCATTCCGAGAACTTTTATTTTTGCACAAAAACAACACGGCGATAGTTCTGCTGAAAACAGCGTCAGTATGGGTTAGTTCTAACCAAATCATACCAAAATCATGTAAAAATATTGTAAACATGGCATGAATACATCAAAATTATAGATGCGTTGCAGACGTATCACAACTACAGAGCTACGTTCACTATCTTCATCTAGCCTTGCTATTTCTTGAGAATCATGTGGGGAGGCTGACACTGCATTCTTTAAAAGAGCATCTTTTCTCACAGTAATCCGCAGGGCTTGACCGTCTCATCATAAGTGATTGATGAGAGATACACAAGAAAATTAGTTTGATGTAAGAACATGGTTAATAGACAGATGTAATAGTATGTACCAAAAACAGGAAGGCATGTCATATTCAAAGATATAATGTGTAAGCTAAGCAGATGCAATTTAACCAAATTGTAAGCAATACAAGCTAGACTCCGGCTGGAGTGGTGAGCATGATCATCGAGGACCTGCGAGCCTGGTGGGAGCAGGTTGCTTCGCCAGCATCGTGGCTTTTTAGTTGGCTTCTAGGTGATGCCTGTCTGTGTTGGGCTTGTCACTGGCTTGGCCAGTGCCATGACTAGCTATTTGTCTTCTGGTGCTCCCGGGATGGTGGTTCATGTAAAAAATATCTTTCCTTATCTTAATAAAGACCGACTTCGGCCTTTCGAATACAAGCTAGACACCATATGCAACATGCAACCACACATGACACCGTGAAGTTAAAACAAGCACCTGGTGTCGGTGTCAAAACCGGCGGATCTTGGGTAGGGGGTCCCGAACTATGTGTCTAAGGCTAATGGTAACAGGAGACTAGGGACACGATGTTTACCTAGGTTCGGGCCCTCTCGATGGAGGTAATACCCTACTTCCTACTTGATTGATCTTGATGATATGAGTATTACAAGAGTTGATCTACCACGAGATCAGAGAGGCTAAACCCTAGAAGTTAGCCTATGGTATGATTGGTGTTGTTGTCCTACGGACTAAACCCTCTGGTTTATATAGACACCGGAGGGGGATAGGGTTACACAGAGTCGGTTTACAGAGGAGGAGATCTACATCCGAATCGCCAAGCTTGCCTTGCACGCCAAGGAGAGTCCCATCCGGACACGGGACGAAGTCTTCTGTCTTGTATCTTCATAGCCAACAGTCCGGCCAAAGTGTATAGTCCGGCTGTCCGGATACCCCCTTATCCAGGACTCCCTCAGTCGCCCCTGAACCAGGCTTGAATTACGATGAGTCCGGCACGTAGATTGTCTTCGGGATTGCGAGGCGGGTTCCACCTCCGAATACTCCAAAATTAATTCCGAACACAAGGACCGTGTCCGGCTCTGTAAGATAGATTCCATATACCACCGTAGAGAGAAAAATAATCCATGAATCCAATCTGCTGACAATTCTTCGAAAAGTGACATCACACCACGGTCCGGTTTTTATTCGAACCGTTTTCTACAACCTACTTCCGCACACATCACGAGGTGGTTTCTTTGGCACGTCTTGTCAAAGCAGAGATCGTGTCCCCTTAACGTGGGATCCTCTTTAATACGGTCGTGGGCAACCCAACCGTACCATCAATTACGGTATGTGGGGAACGAGTAGGCTCCGTTAGGCAAGCGGGGAGGCGTAAAGTTTTATCGCCTTGATAAAAGGGGGAAAAGCCTCTTCCTTCTACCCACACCTTCTTCTACTTTTGCTCGCCCCTTTCCTTTCGCCCAAGCCCTAGCACCCAAGCATTCATCTTCCCCACCAAAAAAGGTCCTTCAAAAATGTCCGGATCCGGAGCAGGAGGCAAGTGGATGGCCTCCTCCGTCCAGGAAAAGGATATTATAAAGCTACGGGCTGCCGGATATCTGGCCAAGAAAATTGGCCACCGTCTTCCAATGGCGGGACAGATTGTCCCGACTCTGGAGCCCCACGAGAGAGTCGTTTTCCTCCCCCATTTCGTCCGCGGGCTCGAGTTCCCCCTCCACCCTTTTGTTCGTGGCATCATGTATTACTACGGGATTGATTTTCATGATCTATCCCCCAATTCTTTCCTCAACATCTCGATGTTTATCGTCGTGTGCGAGGCCTTTCTCCATATCTCGCCGCACTTCAGGTTATGGCTCAAGAAGTGGTGAATGGCGAACATGCTGAGTGCGGAGGCGCCATGGTGAGCAGGATGCCCAAGGTCACATGGCCGACAGGTACTTTCAATGACTCCGTCAAGGAGTGGCAGCAATAGAGGTTCTATATCACTGAGCCGCGCGGCAAAAAGTGGGCCGCTGCTCCTGAGTTTTGATCTGGAGCCCCTTTGTGGCTCACATCCTAGCCAAGAAGGGCGTGAACTGGTCGTCGTCCAACGAACTGTCAGTGATCCAGGAACGCATCAAAGGTATGGAGGACAAGGCCATCAGGCTTGTTAACGTGGTCCAGGTGATGATGGTTCGCCTGATCCTTCCTTGCCAGCACAGAGGTTGTGACTTGTGGGTGTATGACCCGGCCGAGCACCAGACCCTGCGGGAGCTTTTCGGCTCCTCGCACAAGGACATCTAGAAGGTGCTCTTTAAGTCCGGCAAACCATGGCCGGACTCGGCCGCAGACCGCGGGTACCAATTGTCCCACCCCACCAGTCCGATAAGTCGTCATCATATCTTGGCTATTCACATGTTTCATTGATATGTCCCGAAGGAGATGTTTTTTAACATGTCTTTCCATGATTGCCTCAGGGATGGACGAAGGTGGCGGAGTGGATTCATTGTCCGGCCCTGCTGCCGGAAGAACCGGCGGGACCTCTTCTGACGAAGATGTTGGTCCCAGCGCCTTACAAGGCGCCGAAGAAAGAGGCCAACAAAAAGGCCAAGGAGACCAGGAGCTGTCTCCGTTGTCGCGGTGCTCCGAACACGCAGTCCGAAGACTCCACTGACCCTCCCTCCTCCGGAGAGAACGAGGAGGAGGAAGAGGACGAGGAGGAGGAAGAGGATGAGGAGGAAGAAGAGCCCGAGTCCCCTACGAGTGGGAGGAAGAAAAGGACAGCCTCCTCATCCTTAGAGACAGATTTGCCTAAGAGGGGAAGAACATCCGTCCCCGAGGCGTCCACCACGGCTACCGACAGTAGCCTAGAGCGGGATCCCAGGGACCAGCCCCTGGTAAAATCGTAAGTGCACGAAATCTGAACATATTCATGCATCCAGAATTTACTAGAATGTAGTATTTTGATTCGCACCGTGCTTTTGACTATCCGGCGAGGTCTTCGGCCCAACAGGCCTCATCAGAGGACTCGTTGGGTTCTGATGCCTTGGAGAGTGAGACACCTCCCAGGGCCCCTTCCCAAGAGCCTGGCTGTGACACCGAGGTGTCGTCCAAAAGGGACCTGAGCCAGGGGGGCGTACCTCGGGGGCCGGACGTGTAGGAGTGGCGGTTCCCATGAATGTCGACGGCGGGGGCGATCGTGGATCCGGCCCGCAGTCGGGCACAGTCCTGGAGGCCCTTAAGGCTCTGGGATCAGGCAGGCAACCCCTCTTGACTGGAGGGGGTGACCCTACTCCGCCTGCGACCTCCGTCCAACCAAAGGTGTCAGGCGGTCTGTCGACAGCACTAGAAAGTGTGTCCATCATTGATGAAGACCGCACCCTTATGGGTGTGGTGATAGAAAAGATTCAAGCTGCCGAGAGCGGACTGAATGAATCATGCGTCAGCCTTATAAAAGGCTTGGAGGTATGTGTAAAAGACTGTCATAGTATAGATAGTAGCCCTGATACACTGTCTGGAGAGGACAGGAACCGGACACGGGATCAACTTCCCGTCCGCAGGAGACTTAGCTAATGACATATATATTTTATGAATCAGATGTCTGCAACGACTGCCTCCTCTCATACTGCGGAAGTGTCCGCGCTCAAGCAGAGTCTGGTGCGGGCCGAAGAGGAACTCGGCTGAGTTAAGAAGCAGCTCGAGGACCAACAAGGTATGTTTTGAAACTTTTAGTAAGTTTTAGCACAAGTAAGTAGTTGTGACTATCTTAGACTATATATATTGCACACTCGAGGGGAAAATACCGAAATTGAGGCGCTCAAGAAGGCGGCCGCAAAGCAGGCTCTCCGTGAAAAACACGAAGCGAGGGTCGTGGAAGCTGAACGAGAGCTTCAGGTGGTCGTCGGGAGAAGCGAGAGCTTGGAGCAGAGTCTATCATTGAAAGTATCCGAACTCTCCCAAGCTCTCTGGATCACGAATGAGGTTTGGGAGGAAGCCCAGGCTGCCCTGAATGATATTCAGGAGGCGCGGAAGATTGCGGCCGGTAATGGTTTTTTTTTTGTTCAAAGCGCCTTACGCTCTTGCAGGGAATATTCATGGTGACCCATTGAATCCTGATTTTTCAGGGGTATTTGCGGATTTGTCCTGCAGCATATCTAATGCTGCCCAATTCTGCCGAGCTAAGAAAAAGGAAACTACGGAGAAACTCTTCTGGTCGAAGTATTTGGCGCCGAACTATCCGGTGCCATTTGTCGACCAGCTCAAACAGCTGATCGAACTGCATCAGGTGGCCGAACTAGCCATGAAGGATCTGGTTATCCAGCTGTGGCCCGCCGAGCCTATACTGAGTAGTTTCTTTGGGCTCGTGAAGCGGATTGTGAGGGTCTGCCCTCGGCTGGACGTCATTAAGCGGTCGGTTTGCATAGAAGGGGCACGAATGGCATTTTCCCGTGCAAAAGTGCATTGGGGGAAGCTTGATGCTGAGAAGCTGATGACTGAGGGGCCGCCGGAGGGGAAGGAACACCGCAAGCCCGAACTATATTATGATGGTGTCCTGAAAGGCGCCCGCCTCGTGGCCGAGGAATGTACGAAAGACATTATTTTTCCCTGAAAGCAGATGTGCTATCCTTTGTAAGGCAAAACAGAGTCACTTATATGTAGGCGCCTGCTATGTGTAAACTCTATTCCTGCGCGGCTGTTTAATATGTCAGTCTTGAGAATTGGCCAGTCATCGGCTTCTGCCCCCATGTAAGAACTACGGGGTTGTTCGGGATAAACCTGAACACTCCTTATCCCATTCTTGGGTCCATGAAGGAGGTGTTCAGCACAACGAACCAGGCAATCGGACTATAGGGCTTTATTACACTCACTTAGCCATAGGAATTCGAGTATGGGAGGCGCAGCCCCTAGTGTTCGGAAGACCGCACGGGGGCTCTAATAGCGCCTGATTGGTGGACCGATCCTTCGCACACTGCATTTTATTATGGCATTTGTGTGGAATAAATCCTTAAAGATTTTACAACCTCTCGAATAGCTGACCAACTCTCCCCTTATCATGACAGTCGGTTTTCGGCTTTCTCTACTGAGGTGTTCGTCCAGCAGAACTGGGACACAATGCAGTAGTTCTCCCAGCGCTACCTTAGCCGATATTGCGGAACGTAAGGTACCAAAACATGGGAGCCGGGAAAACCCAACCAATGACCCAAGACATGATTCGGAGCTGATGCATATAATGCTATAAGTTCGGGGTGCCGAACGACCAAGAAGGTGTTCGGACTTTGGTCGTCATAGTACGGGTGCAAGGAAGCCCCTGACGTTCAAAGGCATAACACGATGTTCGGATACCGTTATGACAAAATGTCATTGAGAAATAGCAGATAAGCGTCAAATGACTCTACATGCTGTATTTAAGCAACACGTCTATGCGTATGAGTAATGTGCATGTTATAAAAGAGAGGCATGACGTCTATGTTCTCGATCAGCAAGATCTCACCCTCATAATCATGTCAAGTTTGCTACGTTCATGCAATACCCTGCCCGGAAAGGATATAATTACGGACCAACGGCCACGGAGGTGGTCACTGTCCGGGAGGCAGGGTATGAGGTCTCTGATTGTGAGGCTGTCTCATCTCTGGTGTCGGCATCTTCGCCGACGGTGTCCGAGTAATGGGCCATGGGTAGGCTAACCCGAGCCCCAGAACCTTTCAAGACATTGGGATCAGTAGCACCGCTTATGCCCAGTCCCAGGGACGAATCCAAGTTATGCCGAGTCCCAGGGACGACTCCATGTTATGCCGAGTCCCAGGGACGACTCCAAGATGAGCCGAGTCTCAAACGGCGACTCCAATACGAGCCGAGTCTCAGACGGTTACTCCAAGATAAGCCGACTCATGGCCGGCGACTTCCGAAGAGGCCGGCTATGGAGAGTCGGCCCGCGACTCCACCCTCGTCTCGAAGGGCGAGGCGGGGTATGGCCACGACATGGCCGTCCCCCCTGCTTACAAGGGGCCGGCGTGGCTACAGTAAGCCGTATCGCTGAAGATCTCTGGCGAGGCGCAGCACTGTTGCCATGCCTGCCCTGACCTCAGCCACAGTGGGCAGCGCACTGTGCCCACTGCACCTGCCTGTACGACCTAAGGACAGCGGGGCCGCCTGTCAGTGGGTAGACAAAAGACGGCACGAGCGCCCTGAAGACGGACCCATGGGAGTCAGCCCCCCGGAGTCGGCCGCCCCCTCCCACGGGCCCCGCGCGCCATTAATCAGACAAGATAGGGAATGGCGACAGTGAATGCACGCCAGACGGCGGCGCTGTTGCCATGTCCATATGACCAAGCCAGCGTCATCAGGAGTACCGCTACAGTATCAGGCCTGTCTGTGGGGCCCGCCAGTCGGCGGGCCCCAGTAGTCGGCAAAGAGGACGACGGCCTGAGAGACAGACGGCTGGGACCCGCGCCCAGCCAGATTACCATTGTACCCCTGGGGGGTAGGCCTATATAAACCCCCCGGGAAGCCCATGCAAAGGGTTCGGACCCAGATAGAGATAGACCTTAGATCATAGGAAGGAGAGAGCTAGCCTTGCCCTCTCCTACCTCCAGAAACAGCTCCAGGAGCACCATTGTAACCACTTTGCCATAGTCACCATGCAGACACCCCGCAGATCAGCAGTAGGAGTGTTATCTCCTCGGAGAGCCCTGAAGCTGGGTAAGTTCCGCCAGCGTGCATGTCTTCGCCTCATCCCGCTTCCGAGCACCGGCGACGTTCTACTCGCTCCCACCATGATAAGCTATCCTTTGGCATATGTCGTACCCAACCCCCGACATTTGGCGTGCCAACTCTCCTCATGCGTGCAAGCGACCTCCCAAGCCTCGCCAACTCTCCTTGTGCGTGCAAGGCCCCAACGAATCCACTCGCGACTATCTCACGCGCTGGGGCGAGCTCCAGAACTCCTGCGAAGGCATGCATGAGGTGCAGGCTATCGAGTACTTTACTGCCGAGTGCAGAGAAGGCACCCTCCTCAAGCACAAGCTTCTCTGCGACAAGCCGGAGACCCTCGATGAACTGCTGATCATGGCAGACAAGTACGCCACGGCCGACTCCTCCATGAAGGCGGAGATTCAAGTCAGCGCGACTGGCAAAGTCGCTCCTCAGGCTCCAAGAACTCCGGCTGGGGACACCAGTCGGCAGCAACAGCAGAACGACCACAAGCGCAAGGCCCCGCAGCCGGCAAGTGGCGACAGTCGAAGACCAACAGCCGGAGGGACCGCCTCCGGCGAAGCGGCAGAAGGGCGGCAAGTCCAACTGGTTGCCGGCTTTCTCCTACGAGCAGACCCTGGATGTCCCCTGCAAGTTCCATAGCGGCGCGAAGCCATCAAACCACAGCACCCAGAAATGCCACTGGCTGACCAGAATCGCCAAGGGAGACGACCTACTCCCTCCCCCGCCTGCTGGGCCGCCTCCGCCACAGCCGCCCCAGCAGCCGGCTGTCAGGCCAGTCGGCGCGATACAAGACGAGTTTCCGGATGAACACGGAGCCTATGTGGTGTTCACCAGTGTGGCAGACGATCGGCACAGCAGGCGCCAACGGCAGCAAGAAGTGAATGTAGTCGCGTCAAGCTCCCCAGAATTCATGCACTGGTCCGAAAGGCCCATCAGTTGGAGTAGAGCCGATCACCCAGAGGTGATGCCGAGTCCAGGTTCCTACGCTTTGGTCTTAGGTGCCACGCTCGCCACAGATAGGCGGGCCGCTCGCTTCTCACGAGTGCTGATAGACGGAGGCAGCAGTATCAACATCCTGTATAAGGATACGATGGAGAAGTTAGGAATCAAGCGAAGACAGCTTCAAAGTAGCCGGACTATATTCCACGGCATTGTCCCTGGCCTTTCCTACTCACCAATCGGCAAGATTCTGATAGACGTCCTCTTTGGGGACAAAGATCATTTTCGCCGAGAGCCAATTTGGTTTGAGGTGGTGGACCTTGAAAGCCCGTACCATGCATTGCTTGGCCGACCAGCGTTGGCCAAGTTCATGGCAGTCCCCCACTATGCCTACCTAAAGATGAAGATGCCGAGTTCCAAGGGAATCCTAACTGTAGCCGGCGACTACAGAAAGTTGTCTGCTTGCGCGGCCGAGAGCAGTCGGCTGGCCGAGTCCTTGGTGATCGCGACTGAGAAACGACTTCTTGATCGGGTCGTGGCGATGGCCGGCAAGCAGCCCGAGTTATCACCCGACCCCAAGGAGTCAGAAGCAAAAGGATCATTCAAGCCGGCTAGAGAAACAAAGAAGATACCTTTGGACCCGGAGCACCCAGAGAGGTACGCTGTCATGGGTACAAACCTTGACAACAAATAGGAAGGCAAGCTCGTCGATTTCCTCCGTGAGAATCGAGACATCTTCGCATGGTCCCCTAAAGACATGCCTGGTGTACCGACGGAATTCACCGAGCACAAATTACACGTCCGGTCTGATGTGAAACCCGTCAGGCAGCCCTTGTGCCGCCTTTCAGAAGAGAAGACAAGAGTTGTTGGAGAAGAAATAGCCCAGCTCCTGGCAGCCGGCTTCATCATGGAAGTGTTTTTCCTAGAGTGGCTAGCAAACCCAGTATTGGTGCTGAAGAAGAATAAGCAGTGGCGGGTGTGTATCGACTACACAAGTCTCAATAAAGTCTGCCCCAAGGACCCATTTGCTCTGCCAAGAATTGATCAGGTGATAGACTCCACAGCCGGATGCGAGCTGTTGAGTTTTTCGGATGCATACTCTGGATATCACCAGATCAGGCTGAACCCGGCTGACCGACTGAAGACCGCCTTCATCACGCCGTTTGGTGCCTTCTGCTACCTGACCATGACGTTCGGCTTGAGGAACGCTAGCGCCACCTTTCAGTGTTGCATGCAGAAGTGCCTCCTCAAGCAACTCGGCAGAAATGCCCACGTCTACGTGGATGATGTGGTGGTGAAGACGTAAAAACGTGGGACTCTGTTGGAAGACCTCAAGGAGACCTTTGAGAACCTGCGCCGATTCCAGATCAAGCTCAACCCCGAGAAGTGCGTCTTCGGAGTACCAGCTGGCCAGCTCCTTGGTTTCCTGGTCTCCGAACGTGGCATAGAGTGCAACCCTGTGAAGATCAAGGCCATCGAGAGGATGGAAGCACCCAGACGACTGTTAGATGTGCAGAAGTTCACTGGCTGTTTGGCGTCCATCAGCCGATTCATCAGTCGGCTGGGCGAGAAGGCTCTCCCCTTGTACCAGCTCATAAAGAAGACAACCTTTTTTGAGTGGACTCCCAAGGCGGATGAGGCCTTTCTCCAACTGAAGAAGATGTTGACTACTCCCCCTGTGCTGGCGGCTCCGACTCCCAAGGAGCCCATGCTCCTATACATTGCCGCCACCAGCCGGGTAGTCAGCACAGTCATTGTAGTTGAGCGCAAGGAGGAAGGCAAGGCGCTACCTGTCCAGAGACCGGTATATTACCTGAGCGAGGTACTGTCGGCCTCCAAGCAGAACTACCCCCACTACCAGAAGATGTGCTATGGCGTGCATTATTCCGCCAAGAAATTGAAGCCTTACTTCCAAGAGCATCCAATCACTGTGGTCTGCATAGCCCCACTAGCCGAGCTCATCGGAAGCCGAGATGCTTCTGGCCGAGTGGCCAAATGGGCCATCGACTTGGCTCCCTACACCATCTACTACGAGCCCCGCACTGCCATCAAGTCACAAGCACTGGCCGACTTCCTCGTCGACTGGGCCGAGACCCAGTATCTGCCGCCAGCGCCTGACTCCACCCATTGGCGGATGCACTTCGATGGCTCCAAGATGCGCACCGGCCTGGGAGCCGGTGTCGTCCTCACTTCCCCAAGGGTGACAAGCTCAGATATGCGCTGCAGATCCATTTCACCGCCTCCAACAACGTGGCCGAGTACGAGGCGCTCATCCACGGGCTCCGGCTTGCCAAAGAACTCGGCATTCGCCGGATCCTGTGTTATGGCGACTCTGACTTGGTGGTCCAGCAATCATCTGGCGATTGGGACACCAAGGACGCAAACATGGCGAGCTACCGCTTCCTTGTGCAGCAACTCAGTGGATACTTCGAGGGGTGCAAGTTCCTCCACGTGCCAAGGAACGACAACGACCAAGCAGACGCCTTGGCACGAATCGGCTCCACCCGCCAAGCAATACCATCCGGCATCGCCCTTCGGTGCCTCCTCAAGCCTTCTATCAAGCCGTCACCAGAATCAGACTCAATCTTTGTGTCGGCTCCACCCGAAGAAGTCGGATCCGACTCCAAGAAAGACACAGTCGAAGCCGGCCCAGGGACTTCACAACCTGGCCCGGGGACTGCAGTGGCAAGACCGAAGACTCCAGAACCCGGCCCGGGGACTGCTCCAGTCGGCCCGGGGACTTCGTCAAGTCAGCAAGCGGCTGCGGACTCCAAGCCGCCGCCTCGCAGCCCAGCCGCCCTTGTCCAAGTCACACTAGTAGCAATTGAAGAAATAGCAGTACCCTCATGGGCCCAGCCCATCCTCAAGTTCCTAGTAAACAAAGAGCTGCCAACTGATGAAATCTTGGCTCGGCAAGTGCAACACCGAGCAGCAGCTTATACCATAGTCAACAGAGAGCTGGTCAGGGCAGCGTCACTAGCGTCTACCAACGCTGCGTCGAGGCAGAACAAGGCCAAGCAATCCTCAGAGACATCCACGAAGGCGAGTGCGGTCACCATGCGGTCTCAAGAGCACTCATCGCCAAAGCCTTTCGGCATGGTTTTTCTGGCCGACTGCCCTAGAAGAGGCCAAGGAATTAGTCCAAAAGTGCAAGGGGTGCCAGATGTTCTATTCCAAGCCACTTCAGCCAGCTTCCGCACTCAAGACTATCCCCATCGCCTGGCCCTTTGCAGTCTGGGGCCTGGACATGGTGGGACCATTCAAAACGGCACGAGGTGGCTTGACTCATCTACTTGTCGCAGTGGACAAGTTCACCAAGTGGATAGAAGTGAAACCCATCAAGAAGTTGAATGGTCCGACTGCAGTGACTTTCATCGCCGACATCATGACTCGGTACGGCATCCCGCACAGCATCATCACCGACAATGGCACATATTTTGCCAAAGGCGCCTTGGCCCGTTTCTGCGCGACGCAGGGCATCCGACTGGACTTAGCGTCCGTTGCCCATCCGCAGTCAAACGGTCAGGTGGAGCGAGCAAACGGCCTCATCTTATCCGGCATCAAGCCTCGACTGGTCGTGCCACTTGAGCGATCGACCGGCTGCTGGCTTGAGGAGCTGCCGGCTGTCCTCTGGAGTCTCCGCACGACTCCAAACAAGTCAACCGGCTTCACACTTTTCTTCCTCGTCTACGGCGCCGAAGCCGTCATCCCAACGGATATAGAGTTCGACTCCCCACGAGTCACTATGTACACCGAGGAAGAAGCAGAAGAAGCACGTCAAGACGGCATCAATCTGCTGGAAGAGGGCCGGCTGTTGGCACTCAGCCGGTCCAGCATCTACCAGCAGAGTCTGCATAGATACTACAACAGGAAGGTCAGGCCAAGATCTTTCCAAGAGGGCGACCTTGTGCTCCGATTGATCCAGTGAACAGCTGGCCAGCACAAGCTCTCGGCGCCTTGGGTAGGCCCCTTCATCATCAGCAAGGTGCTGGGAAACAACTCCTACTACCTGATCGACGCCCAAAAGCCCCGAGCGCGTAAGAGGGACGACTCCGGCAAAGAGACAAAACGCCCGTGGAATGCAAATCTTCTCCGAAGATTTTACAGTTGATGCAGTATGTATCACGCTCCCCTTTTGTATTAAAGTACCAAGAGTTTGGCCCCCCCGAGACGAGCTCGGGGACTTCCTTCTTTTGTTATCTGTATGATAAGAATAATGCCTTCGAGTATATTACTCTTAATTAATGCCGCTTGGCACCGGGTCCGACTAGTCGGCCCGGGGACTCGCCGCCTTGCACTATGAGGAGCTTCCCACAGTCAGACAAGTAGTGTGCGATGCCTAATCCATCTCCTGACAAAGCCGCAGCTCGCAGAGCGACTGTTTGGTGGCCAGGAGTGAGCAAGAATGGGCTCCCACACGAAAAATGGCTAAGGACCCAAAGCACAAACATAGCGTAAGACGGCCTCCAGCATCTCTGAAGCACAAAGCCGACTCATGAGTAGTCGGCTTGCCGCTTCTACTAGCCTCTATTAAAAATAGCCGACTCTTTAGTAGTCGGCTCGCCGCCTTCTATCCAACTTGTTAAAGAAGACTCTAAAATGGCCGAGTACTTGCCTTCCCAAAGTAGCCGAGCATTTGATCCAGCGACAGTCCGCAGAGCGGTTGTCCGACTGGCAAGGCAGCAACTAAAGGAAGGCGGCAAAGGGAAAAGCCTAAAGAGCAATAAGCAAGGAAAGATAGAACTCGGATGAATATTTACATAGGCCCTAGGCCGAATCTTCGAGTAGAAGTTCAAGATACACCCCGCGGGTGGAACTGTTCGAATTTGACAAAGTTTTCCAAAAGATTACTAAGACAGATAAAGCAGAGGAGAAAACGGCAGCCTAGGAGGCGGCATCTAGGATCGGAGGAGATGGCGGTGTCAGGCGCAGGGGCGGCCAGCTGGGCGGTCTCGGTTTGATCGCCTCCGGCGGCAGTCGCCTTCTCTGGATGCGGCTCGTTGCTGGAGGCGCGGTCGAGCTAAGGCTGGTCGCCCGCTCCGACTTCTGGCACCTCCGTCTCGCCTTCGTCCTCCGCCTCGCCTTCCTCCTCGGTGCTGGAGTCAATCACCTCTGCTGAGTCCTCGCCGAAGTCCGGGTTCATCCCGAACCTCTCTGGCGGCACCTCCTCGCCGCCTGCAGCCCGCTCGGGGACGAAGACACTGGTGTCCGTGTAGTCGGCAATCGCCGCCGCACGCTCGACAAGGGCACCCTCCACTGCCACCAACTCTGCCTGGGCCTCTGACCGGAACGCGGCCAGCCGGTCCAGGTCCTGCCCTGGATACCACGCCTTGATGAATTCCAAGGCATGGCGCGCTCCGGCCCGAGCCGAGGAACCCTTCCAAGCTTCAAGACGGCCAGCTGCGACCTCCAGCCAGTCGGCGGTCTGACTGGCGGTGCGCAGGGCTGGCATGTCTGGCCACAGAGCGGCAACCGCCTGGGCGCCGGCACGCTGAAGCCGGCGCATCAGCCGATGGGCAGGACGAAGACAGGCCTCGATGCTCAGAAGCTGCTCATCGATGGTTCGGGGGTCGTTGGCGGCGATCTCCGCCCACTTGCCCTTCGCATCTCGCGATCATCCTCGATGGCCTGAGTGACCGCCTGCGAGTGGCCAGGGAAGAAGTCTGCCAAGATAAAAAAGAAGTGAGTCGAAAGAACCAGAAATCGGCCCGACCTATAGTCGGAAGCTCGAAGAAAGAAAGGAAGAAAAGAAACTCACCATCGACGATGTCTTCGATCTCATGGAAGCCGGAGGTCAGCATCGCCTCCCTGTCAGTCCAGGAGGAGCGCTCGCTCTCGAACTCGGCCAGGAGAGCGGCCTCCTTCTTCTCGGCCTCGTCCCGCGCCTTCTTGAGCAGCTCCTTCTGCTCGGCCAGCTACGTGACCAGCAGTCGCGCTGTGTGGCGAGTTTGCTGCACTCCTCCTCCTTGGCGCGCAAGGCGGTGTTGGCCTCGCCCAGCTGCTGCTGAAGGGTGGCGTTGGCCTCTGAAGAAGAAAAAAGACGAAAGACAATGAGTCATCAACAAAGAAAGTCGCTGAGAAGATCCGGCCCGACTGCTCAGCAGTCGGCCCGAATCTCGGGGACTATAGCCCACGGGTGCGCCAGCGCGCCCCGCGAAAAAGAAGAAGGACTCAACCCGGCTCTCCAACAAGTCGGCAGTCCGCCTGCCTACCTCCTCAACATTGCGGTTGAAGGCGGTGGCACGGAGGTTGTGATACTCCTACAATAAAGCATTTCAGACAAAGTTAATATTTGGAACTCGCCAGAGGGAGTTCCGAACCGCCTGCTTAACAGCCGGCCCGAAACTCGGGGACTACACCCAGTGGGTGCGCTGGCGCGGCCCCACAGAGAAAAACAAGCATCAAAAGATAGAGACATACTCGGACGGCCGTTCGCGCTGCCAGATGCGCCTTGGTGCAGTTTTGAAGGGCGTCACCTTCAGCTCGCAGCTTCGCCTGGACGTCCAGAAGCGCTTGGTTTAGCGGCCCTGTGCCGCCTCCGTGCAACCACCCAACGGGCGCGGCGCTCGTCACCTTGGTGTCTGGGATTGCCGAGCTGGCGGCGCCAGTCTCCCGGGGTCGCGGCGCCGAGGTCGCCCTCTCAAGACGATGGCGCACTGGCGAGGCGACTTGGAGAAGAAGCCTCTCCTTGGACTCGTCCGCAGTCGGCGGCACCGGCGGGCCCGCCGGCTGTTTGTCGTGCGCTCTCCCAGACGGCGGCGGAGGCGGCGATGGTGGCATGAGTGTGTCCGACATGGAGGCCTCGCCACTTTCCTTCTCCACGACGGGGTTCTCGGCGACGGCTTCTCCAGTCTGCCCCATGAACTCCGGGGGCGGCGGCGCCGAGGAAAGCAGGATGACGAGTAGCGCCGATTGGCGGCGAGTGGCCTCCTCGGCTTGCTGCCTTGCTGCTGCGGAGGCTTCGGCCTCTTCCAGTTTTTTCTGGGCAGAGGCTGCCGCCTTCTCGGCCTCCGCTTTCTCCAAACCGGCGGCCTCCTCCTTGTAGCGCTGCTCCCGCGTGTTTCGCTCCGTCGCCTCCCGGAGGTCGGCAGCAGGGTCAACCTGCCGAGTGTTGGCTGACGTCTCCGCCGACCCCATGACGGAGGGGACGGCGACCCTCTCAAGGGTAAGGGGAGCCCTGAAGAAAAAAAAGGGGAATGAAAAAGAGAAACTCGGACGAGATTCACCGAAGGAAAATAAGGACAAAGGAGGAAACACTTACGCAGAGACTAGCGGCGGCCTCTTCACTTCCTTGCGGAAGCGGTTGGCCCTCGCGGCCGCCTCCTCCCGTTTGGTCACGGCGGCCACCCCCTTGAGCTTCTTCGGCTTGCCGCCGAGTGAACTCGGCCCAGTCTGGCGCCTCTTCAAGCCGCCTTGGCCGGCCAGGCCGGCGGAGGAACCCGCGCCCGATGAGCCGACCCTTGGCTGGTGGAGCGGGACGACTTCCCCTTCGGCGTCGTCATCAGGCCAGTCGGCGAAGGTGGCCGAGGGCCTGAGGCCGCCTCCCGCTCCTCCTCCCCCGCCTTCGGCGTCGGCTTCCATCGCCACCGCCCCCAAGTCGGGGTCATCAACGTCGCTCTCCGCTCGGTCAGGGACGAACTCGCGGGGCGGTCTCATGATGCCAGCTGCGGGCTGCATGAGGGGGTTCTAATTCAGAGAAGCCAATGAAAATCAGAAGTCGGAGTCGGCTATGAAGAAGACAAAGCAACAAAGAGATGCGACTTACCACTGGAGGGGGGTTGGCGCGCGAGTAGGGCTCCTTGCCGAATTGCCAGTCCTCCCCGAGGTCGCAGTTCGCGATGTGGTTCACCATGTTTGCCACCTCTGCGCGGTGCATTTCCCTGGTGCACATCCGACTCGGGTCTCGGTGGTCGCTCATCTGACTGATCAGATGAAGCCGGCCTTGAAGAGAGAGGACTCGGCGCACCACGAAGGCGGCCAGCAAGTCAGCCCCAATGATGCCCTCCGACTGCATCAGAACTCGGAGCCGCGCCACGGCGGCGGCTCCGGCGGGAGTCAGCGTCTTGGCCCGATTAGACCAGCTGGGGAGCCTCCCAGCCGGTGCGCCGGCTTCATAAGGCGGCAGATTGACCCAGTCCCCGTCGGGGGCAACGCTCTTCACATAGAAGTACGACCGCTGCCACATCTTCACCGATTTGATTAACGCGATGGCGGGAAACGGATTGTCGGCCGTCGACCGCCGCATCGCGATGAAGGCGCCGCATTGAGCCGGCACACCGGCGACGTGCGTGCCAAGCTTGGAGGAGAAGAATTCTCCCCACAGCTCGATGGCGGGGAGGACGCCGAGGAAGCGTTCGCACAGGATGGCGAAGGCAGACAGCAGCACCACCGTATTCGGGGTGAGGTGGTGCGGCTGGAGACCGTGGAACTCCAGGAAGGAGCGGAAGAAGCCGCTCGCCGGCAGCCCCAGGCCGCGCATGAGGTGCGAGCGGAAGATGACCCGCTCGCCCTCCTCCGGCGCCGGCAATATCTCTCCCGCCGGTGCGGCGCGGGCGCGCACGAGGTCTGCGCCGGGGAGGCAGCGCGTCCTGTGGAGGAACTCTATGTGGTCATCATCCACCTCCGAGCCGTCCCACACGCCGGAGCGCACAGTGGGAGCCGCAGCGGCGGAGGAGGAGCTCATCGCTGTTCGTGCGGTGTGTTCCTGCTCAACGGCAGCAAGAGGAAGGAAAGGAAGCAAGAGGAGGCGGGGGAGCAGGGAAGATGGACGCGCGTGCTTGCCGCTCCAATCCCCCCCGCCTATTTATAGCCTTGAAGGCTGAGAAGCCGATGGGGCGGGTATGGGATTAACTGCGCGCAGGACCCCACGCCCCCCCCCACGATTTACCCCACGAAGTTACTGCGTGCAGTAACGACGTGGGAAACGCAACCGTCCGCACGACCACAACGGATCTGTTCGTGTGCCGAGGCACGATAGTGGCAGGCCCCGCCTAACGGCCCGTCCCGTCGCGCGCGTGGGTAGGCAGACTATCCTCACCGCATGGCACCACGCGATAGGACCGCGGCGGGCGGCCGCGGGGAAGCGTATCAGGCACACCGCCTGGTCTCCCACCACGACTTTCGAACTCTCTACAAAGCAAGACGGCCCTTTGCGAATCCGACTTTCGGACAGTCGGCCTGAAGGAAGACGGCAAGCGAAGTCCTAAAGAATGAAACTGTTGAGGCCCCATGACGCAGTATCCATGGAGCCTCACTAGCTTCGGGGACTATTGTCGGAGTAATGGGCCACGGGTAGGCTAACCCGAGCCCCAGAACTTTTCAAGACATTGGGATCAGTAGCACCGCTTATGCCCAGTCCCAGGGACGACTCGAAGTTATGCCGAGTCCCAGGGACGACTCCAAGTTATGCAGAGTCCCAAGGACGACTCCAAGATGAGCCGAGTCTCAGACGGCGACTCCAAGACGAGCCGAGTCTCAAACGGTGACTCCAAGATAAGCCGACTCATCGCCGGCGACTTCCGGAGAGGCCGGCTATGGAGAGTCGGCCCGCGACTACACCCTCATCTCGAAGGGCGAGGCGGGGTATGGCCACGACATGTCCGTCCCCCTGCATACAAGGGGTCAGCGTGGCTACAGTAAGTCGTATCGCTGAAGATCTCCGGCGAGGCGCGGCACTGTTGCCATGCCTGCCCTGACCTCAGCCACAGTGGGCAGCGCACTGTGCCCACTGCGCCTGCCTGTACGACCGAAGGACGGCAGGGCCGCCTGTCAGTGGGTAGACAGAAGACGGCGCGAGCGCCCTGAAGACGGACCCGTGGGAGTCGGCCCCCTGGAGTCGGCCGCCCCCTCCCACGGGCCCCGCGCGCCATTAATCAGACAAGATAGGGAATGGCGACAGTGAACGCACGCCGGATGGCGGCGCTGTTGGCATGTCCGTATGACCAAGCCAGCGTCATCAAGAGTACCGCTACAGTATCAGGCCTGTCCACGGGGCCCGCCAGTCGGCGGGCCCCAGTAGTCGGCAAAGAGGATGACGGCCTGAGAGACAGACGGCTGGGACCCGTGCCCAGCCAGATTACCATTGTACCCCTGGGGGGTAGGCCTATATAAACCCCCCGGGTAGCCCATGCAAAGGGTTCAGACCCAGATAGAGATATACCTTAGATCATAGGAAGGAGAGAGCTAGCCTTGCCCTCTCCTACCTCCAGAAGCAGCTCCAGGAGCACCATTGTAACCACTTTGCCATAGTGACCATGCGAAGACCCCGCAGAGTAGCAGTAGGGGTGTTATCTCCTCGGAGAGCCCTGAAGCTGGGTAAGTTCCGCCGGCGTGCATGTCTTCGCCTCATCCCGCTTCCGGGCACCGGTGACGTTCTACTCGCTCCCACCATGATAAGCCATCCTTTGGCATATGTCGTACCCAACCCCCGACAGACGGCGACACTTTCGATCCAATTTGGTTCGTTGCCGCCTTCTCCGCAGGGTGTATCGCATGCATGCACCACTTCCGGTGTTCCCTGCAACGGAAAGCTTAGATTCACCTATTTTGCCTGTCTTGGTTCCTTTGGGCTCTTCCACGGCCTTGGGCTCCTCTGTTTCTTTGGGCCCTGACACGGCCTTGGGCTCCAGTGCTCAGCCCATCTGTCTTTTGGATGATGAGGGGGGCAGTCCAACCTCGCCGGTGCTTCGGTTTCCCTCTCCAAAAGATATTGCCAGTGATTTGCAAAGTTTTGATGAGATGATTGAGGATCTAGCTGCAAGCTACTGGGATTGTCAGAATTGTTTGGGTATGTGCCACAAGTCAGAGACCTGCATCAACCCAGTCCGTTGTAGAAACTGTTTTCGTTCTGGTCACATTAAAAAGGATTGCACCGGCCACACTCCTGACACATCCCTTTGGGTGCCTAAAGTCCCATCGCCGGGTTTTGGAAATCGAACACACAAGGAAATTAACGTTGCTTCCCTTGCCTTTTCGATTTCCCAAGACCAAACAACTCCCGAGTAGAAAACCCCAGATCCTGCTACTCCGCCGCCCACACCATCGCCGCAACCGACGCCAACCTCTCCTCCAGCTTCCTCAAGCTTCGTTACCCACCCGCCGCACCCGATGGCGGTCTATGAGATCGATCCGTTTTGGTTCATCCCGGCTGGCTTCGATATTGTGGATGGTGGAGCAGATCGTCTGCCCCGTACCTACTACACTCCGATGATCCCCTCGCCCAGCGCACATGAGCAGTTGATGTCTACTACACAACCTTCTTCTTGTAGACGTTATCGAGCCTACAAGTGCACAGGTTTGTAGGACAGTAGCAAATTTCCCTCAAGTGGATGACCTAAGGTTTATCAATCCATGGGAGGCATAGGATGAATATGGTCTCTCTCAAACAAACCTGCAACCAAATAACAAAAAGTCTCTTGTGTCCCCAACACACCCAATACAATGGTAAATTGTACAGGTGCACTAGTTCGGCGAAGAGATGGTGATACAAGTGCAATATGGATAGTAGATATGAGTATTTGGAATCTGAAATTATAAAAACAGCAAGGTAACCAGTAACAAAAGTGAGCGTAAACGGTATTGCAATGGTAGGAAACAAGGCCTAGGGTTCATACTTTCACTAGTGCAAGTTCTCTCAACAATAATAACATAGATAGATCATATAAAAATCCCTCAACATGCAACAAAGAGTCACTCCAAAGCCACTAATAGCGGAGAACAAACGAAGAGATTATGGTAGGGTACGAAACCACCTCAAAGTTATCCTTTCTGTTCTATCTATTCAAGAGTTCGTAGTAAAATAACATGAAGCTATTCTTTCCGCTCAATCTATCATAGAGTTCATACTAGAATAACACCTTAAGACACAAATCTACCAAAACCCTAATGTCACCTAGATACTCCATTGTCACCTCAAGTATCTGTGGGCGTGATTATATGATATGCATCACACAATCTCAGATTCATCTATTTAACCAACACAAAGTACTTCAAAGAGTGCCCCAAAGTTTCTACCGGCGAGTCAAGACGAAAATGTGTGCCAACCCCTATGCATAGGTTCATGGGCGGAACCCGCAAGTTGGTCACCAAAACATATATCAAGTGGCACATGATATCCCATTGTCACCACAGATAAGCACGACAAGACATACATCAAATGTTCTCAAATCATTAAAGACTCAATCCAATAAGATAACTTCAAAGGGAAAACTCAATTCATCACAAGAGAGTAGAGGGGGAGAAACATCATAAGATCCAACTATAATAGCAAAGCTCGGGATACATCAAGATCGTGCCATAGAGGGAACACGAGAGAGAACACAAGAGAGAGAGAGAGAGAGAGATCAAACACATAGCTCCTGGTACATACCCTCAGCCCCGAGGGTGAACTACTCCCTCCTCGTCATGGATAGCGCCGGGATGATGAAGATGGCCACTGGTGATGGGATCCCCCACGCCGGCAGAGTGCCGGAACAGGCTCTCGACAGGTTTTTGGTGGCTACAGAGGCTTGCGGCAGCGGAACGCCCGATCTATCTTCTCCGTTGAGGTTTTTAGGGTATATGGGACTATATAGGCGAAAGAAGTCTGTCGGGGGGGTGCTCGAGGGGCCCACGAGACAGGGGGCACGCCCAGGAAAGGTGGGTGCGCCCTCCTATCTCCTGGCCTCCTCGAGGCTCTTCTGACGTGGACTCCAAGTCTCCCGGATGATATTCTTCCAAAAAATCACACTCCCGAAGGTTTTGTTCCGTTTGGACTCCGTTTGATATTCCTTTTCTTTGAAATACTGAAACATGCAATAAAACAGCAATATGGGCTGGGCCTCCGGTTAATAGGTTAGTCCCAAAAGTAATATAAAAGTGTATAATAAAGCTCATAATCATTCAAAACATATAATATAATAGCATTAATGCTTCATAAATTATAGATACGTTGGAGACATATCAGCATCCCCAAGCTTAATTCCTGCTCGTCCTCGAGTAGGTAAATGATAAAAGAAAGAATTTATTAAGTGTGAATGCTAGAGGTGCACAAGTTTGATCAATGATAATTTCAATCACCTTTACTAGCATCTTTATATGTCATAATAGTAGTTCATCTCATAAAAGTTTTAATGATCAAGTAACAAGCGATTCACATGTCAAAGCATAGACCATAAACTTTCTTGAAAACTAGCAAACTTCATTCTTAGCCATCAAACAATTGCAATTCATCTTATTTTCAGGAAGAGTCTATGTCAGAGCTTTGATTTAGCAAACTTCACATACTCAACTATCATATAGTCTTCTACAATTGCTAACACTCACGCAATACTTGTGGTTATGGAGTTTTAATCAGACACAGAGAAAGATAGGGGGCTTATAGTGTTGCCTCCAAACGTATTCACCTTTGGGTGATGTCAACAATAATAGTTCATGCTAACTTACATCCAATTGGATATATATATATATATATATATATATATATATCAGGATCACCCCAACGCAAAGTGCTTGCCAAAGGACAAAATGAAAAAGGGAAAGGTGAAGATCACCTTGACTCGTGCATAAGGCAAAAGATATAAAGTAAAAGATAGGCCCTTCGCAGAGGGAAGTAGAGGTTTTCATGCGCTTTTAGGGTTGGATACACAAAATCTTAATGCGAAAGAACGTCACTTTATATTGCCCCTTGTATATGGACCTTTATTATGCTGTCCGTCGCTTTTATTGCTTCCATAACAAGATCATACAAAGCTTATTTTCTCCGCACTAATAAGTCATGCATATTTAGAGAGCAATTTTTTATTGCTTGCACCGATGACAACTTACTTGAAGGATCTTACTCAATCCATTGGTAGATATGGTGGACTCTCATGGCAAAACTGGGTTTAAGGATATTTGGAAGCACAAGTAGTATCTCTACTTGGTGCTAGGAATTTTGGCTAGCATGAGGGGGAAAGGCAAGCTCGACATGTTTGAATGATCCATGACAATATAGTTTAACTGAGAGGTGAGAAAACATAACCCATTACGTTGTCTTCCTTGTCCAACATCAACTCTTTAGCATGTCATACTTAATGAGTGCTCACAATTATAAAAGATGTCTAGAATAGTATATTTATATGTGAAATCTCTCTTCCTTCAATATTCTTTCATGAATTGTTCAAATGACCAATACAATGCTTGCTAACCGTCAATAAATTTCCAATCTCTACTTCTTAGACGTGAAGTCATTACTCCCCATGGGATAAGCAAATGAAACATATATAAATTCAGATTTATGACATTCAACTCATTCAAACATTTAGTCATAGGATATAAGTGAAGCGCACGAGTAAATGAATAACTACTATAAAAAGATATAAGTGAAGATCAATGAGTAGCTAAATAATTATGTAACTATGTGAAGACTCTCTCTCATTAAAGAATTTCAGATCTTGGTATTTTATTCAAATAGAAAGCAAACAAAATAAAATTACATTGCAAGGATAGCACAACTCATGTGAGGAAGCAAAAACTTAGGTTCAACCGATACTAACCGATAGTTGTTGAACAAGAAAGGTGGGATACCTACCGGGCATCCCCAAGCTTAGATGCTTGAGACTTCTTGAAATATTATCTTGGGGTGCCTTGAGCATCCCCAAGCTTGAACTTTTTTGTCACCTTAATTCCTCTCATATCATGGTTTCCTAAATCTCAAAAGCTTCATCCACAACAAACTCAACAAGAACTCGTGAGATAAGTTAGTATAAACCAATGCAAAAACCTTATCATCTTCTACTGTAACAAATCACTAACATTATTATTCAACATTGAATACTAAATGTCTCTGCATATTTAATACTCCTATCCTCAAATAGAATCATTAAACAAGCAAGCATATGCAAACAATGCAAACATAACAGCAATCTGCCAAAATAGTATAGTCTGTAAAGAATGCAAGATTCATCAAACTTACCTAACTCCAAAAATTATAATAAAAATACTACGCTGTAAAATATTTATCATAACTCATTATGAAAAAAGATTCAACATTATATCACTCACTGACTTTTCTAGGGATCTTTTTGCAACAGCGGTACACTTTCTGTTTTCAAACAGCAACATGTATACTACCAAAATAAGCATGGTAAAGGCTATCCTTGACATTTTTATTGAAAATATAGATGCAAAAAATTAATCTAAATAATAGAAAGAAAATACTAACAAAATGAATTGATGCTCCAAGCAAAACACATATCATGTGGTGAATAAAAATATAGCTCCAAGTAAAGTTACCGATGAACAAAGACGAAAGGGGGATGCCTTCCGGGGCATCCCCAAGCTTAGTTGCTTGGGTGTCATTGAATATTACCTTGGGGTGCCTAGGGTATCCCCAAGCTTAGGCTCTTACCACTCCTTATTCCATAGTCCATCAAATCTTTACCCAAAACTTGAAAACTTCAACCACACAAAACTCAAAACAAAACTCGTAAGCTCCGTTAGTACAAGAAGACAAACCACCACTTTAAGGTACTGTAATGACCTCATTATTTATTTATATTTGTGTTAAACCTACTGTATTCCAACTTCTCTATGGTTCATACCCTCGGATACTACTCATAGATTCATCAAAATAAGTAAACAACACAATGAAAACAGAATCTGTCAAAAACAGAACAGTCTGTAGTAATCTGTATCAAACGTATACTTCTGGAACTCAAAACATTCTTAAATAAATTTCTGGACCTGAGGAATTTGTCTATTAATCATATTCAAAAATAATCAACCTAAAATCACTCTCCAGTAAAAAATGGCAGCTAATCTCGTGAGCGCAAAAGTTTCTGTTGTTTTACAGCAAGATCACATAAACTTCACCCAAGTCTTCCCAAAGGTTCTACTTGGCACTTTATTGAAACAAAAGCTATAAAACATGATTACTACAGTAGCATAATCATGTGGACACACAAAAACAGTAAGGGTAAATATTGGGTTGTCTCCCAACAAGCGCTTTTCTTTAATGCCTTTCTAGCTAGGCATGATGATGACAATGATGCTCACATAAAAGATAAGAATTGAAACATAACGGGAGCATCATGAAGCATATGACTAGCACATTTAAGTCTAACCCACTTCCTATGCATAGGGATTCTGTGAGCAAACAACTTATGGGAACAATAATCAACTAGCAAAGGAAGGTAACACAAGCATAGCTTCAAGATTTTAAGCACATAGAGAGGAAACTTGACATTATTGCAATTCCTACAAGCATATGTTCCTCCCTCGTAATAATTTTAAGTAGCATCATGAATGAATTCTACAATATAACCAGCACCTAAAGCATTATTTTCATGATATACAAGCATATAAAATTTACTACTCTCCACATAAGCAAAATTCTTCTCATTCGGAATGGTGAGAGTATCATAAGAGACTTGAATACTATAAATTGGTTCCACATTAAAAGAGTAATGTTCAGAAAAAGGGTAACCATAATCATGACAAGTTTTATAAATATAATCATCACTACTTTTTATAGCATAAGTTTTATCACAATAATCATCATAAGTAGCAACTTTGTTCTCATCATAATCGATTGAAACCTCTTCCAAGATAGTGGAATCATCACTAAATAAAGTTGACACTCTTCCAAATCCACTTTCATAAATATTATAAGATTCAATCCGCCAAAATATTGGGATCACTACTTCCAAAAGTTGACACTCTTCCAAACCCACTTTCATCAATATAATCATCATAGGTACAAGGCATGCTATCATCATAACAACTTTGCATATCAAAACTTGGGAGGCTAAAAATATCATCTTCATTAAAAAGAGCATCTCCAAGCTTGGGACAAACATTAATTTTCAGCAAATATATTCTTAAATATTTCATCCTCATCAAACATAGCTTCCCCAAGCTTGGGCCTTTACATATCATAAGCATAATCACTCTCATCATTAATAGTATGGATAGCACCAATAGTATAGCAATTATCATCATCATAATGAGTAGTAGGAGCAACATCATTTGGGAGGGATACCTTTTTACCTTTGCTGCCCCTTCTCTTCCTTTTCTTCTTCACATTATGTATGGGTTCAACCCTCTTATTTGAGCTCCTTATTGATGAGGTTGGTTGAATAGAAGGCTCCTCCTCGATACCTGATTCATCATAAGAAATAATAGGAGGATAATGGGAAGTATCTTCCCTTTCATTAGTGTTCTCTTCATCTTCTATTTTTTTCTTTTCTTTAGGTAATTGGCAATATAAGGATTTTTAATGCAATTCACTGTACAATACAAATAAATCTCCTCTAGATCAATATCAAGGAATTTCTTAAGGGCAAAATCTGGAAGATCCTTAGTTAAACGTTTCAATTCTTCATAACCCAAAAGCAAACTAAGTTCATTATAATGTGCAAGGGAACTCAAATCATCACAATTTTTGGACACGATTCGATCATGAAATAATTTGCATAGGAGATGTAGATGACCACGTTCATTGCATAGTTCACAAGTACGGCAAAGGAAATGTAAATTTTCAGCACTCCCATTTAACTTTTCTTGCAACAATTTAGTTTATAAATGCTTATGCCTCTTGCAATATATATCTTCTCTATTCGGTGTGTTCATGCAAACATGCACTCCACAAAAGTTGACATGCTTATGAGAGATATTTTCATCATGACTAGTGCAATCATCATTAGTGCCATGGATATTCTAAGAGTTCATACTAACAACATTGCAATCATGCTCATCATTCAAAGATTTAGTGACAAACATTTTATAGATTTCTTCTTCTAGCACTTGAGCACAATTTTCCTTACCATCATTCTCACGAAAGATATTAAAAAGATGAAGCATATGAGACAAACTCAATTCCATTTTTTTAGTTTTCTTTTATAAACTAAAATAGTGATAAAACAAGAAACAAAAAGAGATCTAAAGATATACCTTCAAGCACTCACCTCCTCGGCAACGGTGCCAGAAAAGAGCTTGATGTCTACTACACAACCTTCTTCTTGTAGATGTTGTTGGGCCCGCAAGTGCACAGGTTTGTAGGACAGTAGCAAATTTCCCTCAAGTGGATGACCTAAGGTTTATGAATCCGTGGGAGGCGTAGGATGAAGATGGTCTCTCTCAAACAACCCTGCAACCAAATAACAAAAAGTCTCTTGTGTCCCCAACACACCCAATACAATGGTAAATTGTATACGTGCACTAGTTCGGCAAAGAGATGGTGATACAAGTGCAATATGGATAGTAGATATGAGTATTTGGAATCTGAAATTATAAAAACAGCAAGGTAACTAGTAACAAAAGTGAGCGTAAACGGTATTGCAATGGTAGGAAACAAGGCCTAGGGTTCATACTTTCATTAGTGCAAGTTCTCTCAACAATAATATCATAGATAGATCATATAACAATCCCTCAACGTGCAACAAAGAGTCACTCCAAAGCCACTAATAGCAGAGAACAAACGAAGAGATTATGGTAGGGTACGAAACCACCTCAAAGTTATCCTTTCTGTTCTATCTATTCAAGAGTTTGTAGTAAAATAACATGAAGCTATTCTTTCCGCTCAATCTATCATAGAGTTCATACTAGAATAACACCTTAAGACACAAATCAACCAAAACCCTAATGTCACCTAGATACTCCATTGTCACCTCAAGTATCCGTGGGCATGATCATACGATATGCATCACACAATCTCAGATTCATCTATTCAACCCACACAAAGTACTTCAAAGAGTGCCCCAAAGTTTCTACCGGAGAGTCAAGACGAAAACGTGTGCCAACCCCTATGCATAGGTTCATGGGCGGAACCCGCAAGTTGGTCACCAAAACATTCATCAAGTGGCACGTGATATCCCATTGTCACCACAGATAAGCACGGCAAGACATACATCAAGTGTTCTCAAATCATTAAAGACTCAATCCGATAAGATAACTTCAAAGGGAAAACTCAATTCATCACAAGAGAGTAGAGGGGGAGAAACATCATAAGATCCAACTATAATAGCAAAGCTCGGGATACATCAAGATTTTGCCATAGAGGGAACACGAGAGAGAACATGAGAGAGAGAGAGAGAGAGATCAAACACATAGCTACTGGTACATACCCTCAGCCCCGAGGGTGAACTACTCCCTCCTCGTCATGGATAGCGCCGGAATGATGAAGATGGCCACCGGTGATGGGATCCCCCACTCCGGCAGGGTGCCAGAACGGGCTCCCAAGATGTTTTTGGTGGCTACAAAGGCTTGCGGCGGCGGAACTCCTGACCTATCTTTTCCGTTGATGTTTTTACGGTATATGGGACTGTATATGCGAAAGAAGTCGGTCGGGGGGTGCTCGAGGGGCCCACGAGACAGGGGCGCGCCCAGGAAAGGTGGGCTCGCGCTCCTATCTCCTGGCCTCCTCGAGGCTCTTCTGATGTGGACTCTAAGTCTCCCGGATGATATTCTTCCAAAAAATCACGCTGCCGAAGGTTTCGTTCCGTTTGGACTCCGTTTGATATTCCTTGTCTTCGTAATACTGAAACAGGCAATAAAATAGCAATATGGGCTGGCCCTCCGGTTAATAGGTTAGTCTCAAAAGTAATATAAAAGTGTATAATAAAGCCCATAATCATTCAAAACATATAATATAATAGCATGAATGCTTCATAAATTATAGATATGTTGGAGATGTATCAGCAGTACATGGTGGCCATCGCGAGCCCGTTCCACCAGCTCATCTCGTCGGAGTTCGTCGACAGCAGGTGCTCAACTTCTTGGTACAAACCATGCATATCCCCGTCTTATCTGCTCAAACCTGGTTTCAAGGAGTAGGTTTATTTGAGATGGAAGACCATGTCGTTCGTGGTTATTTTACCATGCATCCACCGTTTCCTCTGGGTCTGGATGAGGATGGCAATGAGATTTTTGTTTGCTTCATACCGCACAACCAGGGGTAGGGTTTCAGAGCTCTGCATGATCATAGGCAAGGATGGATGATGTTCATTGGAATACCCCTGGATTATCGCAATACGTAGTGCATTGCTGACATGGTTAGTACCTCTGGCCAATTCCACTATTGGAATAGTACGGATAGGCGCAAGGTCAGATCCCTCGTTCATGCATCTTTTACTGACAATGCTCTGGTTCCACGCTCCATTGCGTTTTGGGAGTTTGCCAATTGGGGAGGAACTGTTGTTTCGTGGACAGCGGGCTGCTATATTCTAGATGGAGACTTTGCAGAAGCTATGATCCCTGCTGATGAGGATCCCATGCCCTTGGATGGAATCCACATCCAATGCCAGGGGCAAATCCTCCACCTCAGCCTTTTTGGGCAATGCCTCCCTACCCTGCTTTGGGTTGGAATGTTGTGCCCCCCCCCCCCGTACATGATCAAGGGCACAATGCAGTTGTTAATGACTAGGCACAGAACATGAACAACGATGCTGGATGGGGGCCATGGGAAGAACCTGCTCAGCAGCCAGATCCTGCTCCTGTGCAAGACGCAATCGCATAGGATCAAAACTCCATGATTTTGAATCCTTCTTTGGACTCGGATGAGGATGCTGATATGATAGAGGTGTAGCAACCTATGATAAATCTTCACCCAGTTGGTCATTTGGATCCCATTAACTTGGGGATTGTTCATGTCTTCTTTGGACCTGTTCTTCCATCGGCCATGATCTGGGAGCGATCTTTCAAGTCACTGCTACCTGAGTGTGCAGTTCTAAATATTCCATGTTTTTTGCCTAGGCTTTCTCTGCCGCCAGTGCCCGTCAAGTTGGATTCTCTCTTGGAGCAACAATGGTTGTCTGTGGATCATAAAAACAAGCGCTCTTCTGTGGTGCTCCATGATCTTCCTGATGACACATTCTGCTTGGACTCGCGGCCTAAAGAGCATGCACAAGATCTTCCAGAGCAGAGTTTTGAACTGCAAGAGCATGATGATTTCCAGTTCACTTCAGTCACACCATCTCCCTTGGGGAAGAGACCGCGGAAGCCTCGTCGTTCTAGGCGTACGGCCACCCTGGTGGAGGAGAACCTGGATTTCTCTGTCAGACGGATGACTCGCAACTGCGCCAAGAGAACTGGTATGAAACCAACATATGCAATCTCTATCAAGCCGACACCTTTATGACGCCCCAAGGCCAAGAAGCTCAAGTTTGATTCTTCCCCACGTCAAGACATCCCTTTGCCGCCACCGACACCCATTTCGACCTTTCAAGAAGTTGGTGTGGCTCTTCGTATCGCTCTGGAAGACTTGACGGTGGAGAAGCTTACGGCTCCTCCTAAATCTGACCCAAAACAAGACAGTGCAAATGATGAGTGAGCTTTTCCTTGCAACTTTGGGGTGTTGGATATGTTGGGTCTTTTGTTCTTTTGTTTTACTGTCGTTCTGTAGGACTGAACCTCTCAGCTTTTATGATCGTGATGTGCGTGTCTCTGCTGAGATTGGTACTGTGTTGTTAAGCAACCTAGTTGCTTACTATCTTCTTATATTAGTTATCTATGGGGACTACAATGTTTCGTAATTGGAATGTACTGTGTTGGAATGTGTGTGGTTTGAATTCACTGGCTAGACAGCGTGATGTTAGAGCCAAGATTGAAGAGAGTCACTGCTCCATAATCTGTCTTTAGGAGACAAAATGTGAAACCTTTGACATCCGAATGATTAGGTCCTTCTGCCCTAGATGCTTTGACCAGTTTGCCTTTTCTCCCTCCGTGGGTGCTTCTGGTGGCATTCTGATCATTTGGAACTCCTCTGTTTTTGAAGGCCAGCTAGTGGAACTTCAGCGTTTCAGTGTGGTTGTCTCCTTTAAGTCTGTTCATAATTCGAAGAGATGCACGTTGGTTTCGGTCTATGGGCCATGCGAGGGACAACCTAGAGATGATTTTGTTAGCTGGTTGTACCATCTAACTATCCCTCCTGACAAAAATTCGATGCTCCTTGGTGATTTCAATTTTATTCGTTCTTTGGACAACAGAAATCAACCAGGAGGGGACATTAATGACATCTTCCTTTTCAATGAGGTGATCAGACATCTTGGTCATTTGGAATTGCCAATCAAGGGGAGGAGTTTCACCTGGTCCAACATGCAACAAATACCCCTCCTTGAGAAGCTAGATTGGTTCTTTACCACCTCGGATTGGATTTCTCATTATCCTAACACTGTGGTTTTTTCCCTAGCCAAAACTGCTTCGGATCATGTGCCTTGTGTGGTGTCCATTGACACTAGGATTCCTAAATCTAAGGTATTCTGATTTGAAAACTTCTGGGTGGATATGCCAGGCTTTATGGATTGTGTTCGTAACTCTTGGGAGGCTCCGGTTTTTGCTGATCTTTCTGCTTCGGCCGTCCTAACTAGAAAATTCAAACGACTCAGATATGATTTGAGAGCTTGGAGTAAGAAACTCTCTTACCTCAAGCAACTAACACTGGACTGCAATAAGGTTATACTCTTTTTTTACCAGTTGGAGGAGGTCATGCCGCTAGTAAGGATGGAGTTTAACTTCAGAAAAATTGTTAAGCTGCACTATGAGCGTCTGCTAAAATTACACTTTATATATTGGAAGTAGAGGTGCACGATCAGATACATTAAGGTGGGGGAGGAAAACTCCAAGTTCTTCCATGCCATGGCATCTGAATGCATGCGGAGGAATTCCATAGCTATCTTGAAAACCGCAGGAATGGCTGATCCATTATCTGACCATGATCAAATGGTGGGAATTCTCTAGGCTTCTTTTAAAAACAGAATGGGCCAGGCCCAAGGCATCTCAATGGGCTTTGACCTGACAAATCTCATCCAGCCTGTCCCAGGTCTGGAAGAATTGTCTTAGCCTTTCTCTGATGAGGAAATTATGAAGGTTTTGAAGGAGATGCCACCTGATAGAGCACCTGGTCCAGATGGTTTCAATGGCTTGTTTGTTAAATGCTGCTAGCCTATAATTGAGAAGGATTTTCGGCGCCTCATCCAGGATTTCTATAAAGGGAAATTGTCTCTTGAGAATATCAGTGGCTCTCTCATTACCCTCATACCCAAAATGCTCTCTCCTGAGGGTCCAGATGATTTTCGGCCTATTTCTTTGACTAACACTTGTTTGAAATTTCTCACCAAACTGTTAGCCAACAGGTTGCAGAAAGTGATTCTCAGTTGTATCCATAAAAATTAATATGGGTTCCCGAAGAGTAGATCAATTCAGGATTGCTTAGCTTGGGCATTTGAGTACATACACCAATGCAAATAGTCAAAGAGACCCATTATAATTCTGAAGCTGGATTTTGCAAAGGCATTTGACACTGTGGAACATGAGGTTATTTTGCAAATGCTCAAGCACAAGGGGTTTGATGATAAATTGATTGGTTGGGTTAAATACATCCTCTCTTCAAGGTCTTCTTCTATTTTGCTCAATGGCATACCTGGTAAACAGTTTAAGTACAAGCGTGGTGTCAGACAGGGGGACCCTCTCTCACCTCTGCTTTTTCTAATTATTGCAGACCTTCTATAGTCAGTGGTTAATCAAATGTTCTCCCATGGAATCTTAACCCTACCAATCCCTTCACATGACCAGGATTTCCCTATAATTCAGTATGCTGGTGATACTGTCATTTTCTTCTCTGCTAGAGATGAGGAGTTGGTTACTCCCAAAAATATGTTGCTCACTTTTCAACAATCCACTGGGCTAAAAGTCAATTTTGCAAAGTCTTCCATGATCCCTTTAAATATTGATGAGGTGGAAGCTGTCAGGTTAGCTGCTCTTGTGGGATGTACAATTGGTTAGCTACCATTTACTTATCTGGGTTTACCACTTGGTACTACCAGGCCCAGGATTGTGGATTTTATGCCCTTAGTTGATGCTTTGGAAAGGAGATTGACAGCTAATTCCTCCATGTTAAACCAAGGCTCCCATCTGCAGTTGTTAACTTCTGTCTTGACATCTATGCCAATATACTTCCTCTGAAGTTTACAACTACCACCTGGCATTATCAAGCAACTGGACAGGATTTTTAGACAGTGCTTGTGGAGAGGAAGCAGTGATGCACCAAAGCAATCTTTGGCTGCCTGGGATCTGGTTTACAGGCCAAAGGAAAAAGGTGGACTTGGAGTGATCAATTTGCATATCCAAAATAAGGGTCTCCTTCTCAAGCATCTCCACAAATTCTTCAATAAGGATGATATTCCATGGGTGACTTTGATCTAGAATAGCTATTATGCTGATGGTCTTCCACATGCTACAGCCCTAGTTGGTTCATTCTGGTGGAGAGATATCCTCAAGCTCTCTGATGCATATACTGCCATTGCCTCAGTACACATCAACATGGGAGACTCTGCCCTTTTTTGGTTTGATGCCTGGCTAATTGGTGGCTCTTCCAGACCTCTGTGTTGGAGATTGCCAAGGCTCTTCTCCTTTGTTATCAATGACAAACTCTCTGTGCATGAATTCCTCATTTCTCAGGATTTTTATTCAATGTTTTTCTTGCCATTGTCACATGAGGTTGCATTGGAGTTGCAAGTTTTAGAAGCTTGGATCCTAGACTTACATAGGGACATCTCATTGCCAGATGTTTGGATATGGCATGGGAAATCTGGTGGCTACTCTGCCAAGAGCTTTTACACACTCATGCACTCTCGTTTGCCAACTATCTTACCATGCAAGTGGTTGTGGGGTAGCAAGTGCACCATGAAGATAAAAGTTTTTGGTTGGTTGCTATTCTTTGATAGACTAAACACCAAGGACTTGTTGATTCATAGACATTGGAGATCCCCTCTAGATGACAATCTCTATGTTATTTGCCATGAATATGCCTATGAGGATAGGTGACACTTGTTTTTCAACTGTAACTTCAGTCGTAGAGTGTGGAATTACCTTTCCATTGATTGGACCAGGGGTATTGAGGTTCAGCAATGTATTCAGCATGCAAGATCAAGGTTTAAGCATCCTTTCTTCTTTCAAATTATGCTCAATGCAGCCTGGAATATCTGGATCCTCAGGAATGGAAGGACTTTTAGAGCAGAAAATGCAACCTTTGCTGCTTGAATATGTAATTTTGTACATGACCTTACTCTTCTAGCTCATAGACGAAGAGTAGATAATAGGGCCAAGTTGTCTGCTTGGATTAATTCACTGACTTAATTACATGTAGGTACGTAGGTAGGTAGGTACTGCTTTTCTTCCTTTTGCCCTTGTAATTTCCCTTTGTTAAATGATGGAAAAGAGACTTAATATGATGGAAGAGAGACCCAGGGGGCATAGGTTTCACTAGTGGCTTCTCTCAAGATAGAAAATAATATGATGGTGAACAAATTATGCCGAGCAATTGATAAAAGAGCGCATAATTATGATGAAACCTAAGGCAAATGATCATGAACATAGGCATCACATCCGTGTCAAGTAGACCGAAACAATTCTGCATCTACTACTATTACTCTACACATCGATTGACTCCTGTCGGCATCTAGAGTATTAAGTTCATGAAGAATAGAGTAACGCATTAAGTAAGATGACATGATGTATAGGAATTAACTCAAGAAATATGAAGAAAACCCCATCTTTTTATCCTCGATGGCAACAATACAATACGTGCCTTGCTGCCCCTACTGTCACTGCGAAAGGACACCGCAAGATTGAACCCAAAGCTAAGCACTTCTCCCATTGCAAGAAAAACCAATCTAGTAGGCCAAACTAAACCGATAATTCGAAGAAACTTGCAAAGATATCAAATCATGCATATAAGAATTCAGAGAAGACTCAAATAATATTCATAGATAATCTGATCATAAATCCACAATTAATCGGATCTCGGCAAACACACTGCAAAAGAATATTACATCGAATAGATCTCCAAGAACATCGAGGAGAACATGGTATTGAGAATCAAAGAGAGAGAAGAAGCCATCTAGCTACTAGCTATGGACCCGTAGGTCTGTGGTAAACTACTCACGCTTCATCGGAAGGGCTATGGTGTTGATGTAGAAGCCCTCTGTGATCGAATCCCCCTCTGGCAGGACGCCGGAAAAGGCCCCTAGATGGTATCTCATGGGTACAGAAGGTTGCGGTGGTGGAGAAGTGTTTTCGTGGGCTCCCCCTGATGGTTTTGGGGTATGAGAGTATATATGGGCGAAAGAATTAGGTCAGGAGTACTCCGAGGGGAACATGAGGTAGGGGGCACATCCTCCACCCTCATGGCCGCCTCGTTGAGTCGCCGACTTGATCTCCAAGTCTCCTGGTTTGCTTCTGGTCCAAGAAAGATCACCGCGAAAGTTTCATTCCATTTGGACTCCGTTTGGTATTCCTTTTCTGCGAAACTCTAAAACAGGCAAAAAAACATAAACTGGCACTGGGCTCTAGGTTAATAAGTTAGTCCCGAAAATAATATAAATAGCATATAAATGCATATAGAACATCGAAAACATATAATACAATAGCATGGAACAATAAAAAATTATAGATACGTTGGAGATGTATCAAGCATCCCCAAGCTTAATTCCTGCTCGTCCTCGAGTAGGTAAATGATAAAAACAGAATTTTTGATGTGGAATGCTGCCTAACATATTTATCCATGTAATTTTATTTATTGTGGCATGAATGTTCAGATCTGAAAGATTCAAAACAAAAGTTTAATATTGACATAAAAACAATAATAGTTCAAGCATACTAACAAGGCAATTATGTCATCTCAAAATAACATGGCCAAAGAAAACATATCCCTACAAAATCATATAGTTTGGCTATGCTCTATCTTCATCACACAAAATACTCAAATCATGCACAATGCAAATGACAAGCCAAGCAATTGTTTCATACTTTGATGTTCTCAAACCTTTTCTACTTTCAAGCAATACATGAGCGTGAGCCATGGAAATAGCACTATGGTGGAAGAAAATATGGTGGTTGTGGAGAAGACAAAAAGAGGGAGATTGTCTCACATCAACTAGGCGTATCAACGGGCTATGGAGATGCCCATCAATAGATATCAATGTGAGTGAGTAGGGATTGCCATGCAACGGATGCACTAGAGCTATAAGTTTATGAAAGCTCAAAAAGAAACTAAGTGGGTGTGCATCCAACTTGCTTGCTCATGAAGACCTAGGGCATTTGAGGAATCCCATCATTGGAATATACAAGCCAAGTTCTATAATGAAAAATTCCCACTAGTATATGAAAGTGAAAAAATAAGAGACTCTCTATCATGAAGATCATGGTGCTACTTTGAAGCACAAGTGTGGAAAAAGGATAGTAACATTGTCCCTTCTCTATTTTTCTCTCATTTTTTTTGTTTGGCCTTTCTATTTTTTTATGGCCTCCTTTTTTTATTTCCTCACATGGTACAATGCTCTAATAATGATGATCATCACACTTCTATGTACTTACAACTCAAAAAGTTACAACTCAATACTTAGAACAAAATATGACTCTATGTGAATGCCTTTGGCGGTGTACCGGAATGTGCAATGACTCAAGCGTGACATGTATGAAAGAATTATGAAAGGTGACTTTTCCAGAAATACTATGTCAACTACATGGTCATGAAAAGCAATATGACAATAATTAAGCGTGTCATAATAAACGGAACGGTGGAAAGTTGCATGGCAATATATCTCGGAATGGCTATGGAAATGCCATCATAGGTAGGTATGGTGGCTGTTTTGAGGAAGGTATATGGTGGGTGTATGGTACTGACGAAAGTTGTGCGGCACAAGAGAGGCTAGCAATGATGGAAGGGTGAGAGTGCGTATAATCCATGGACTCAACATTAGTCAAAAATAACTCACATACTTATTGAAAAAATCTATTAGTCATCGAACGAAGTACTACGTGCATGCTCCTAGGGGGATAGATTGGTAGGAAAAGACCATCGCTCGTCCCCGACTGCCACTCATAAGGAAGACAATCAATAAATACTTCATACTCCAACTTCATTACACAATGGTTCACCATACGTCCATGCTATTGGACTCACAAACCTCAACACAAGTATTTCTCAAATTCACAATTACTCCACTAGCATGACTCTAATATCACCATATTCATATCTCAAAACAATCATAAAGAATCAAACTTCTCATAGTATTCAATGCACTTTATATGAAAGTTTTTATTATATCCCAATTGGATGCCTATCATATTAGGACTAAATTTATAATCCAAGCAAATTACCATGCTGTTCTAAAAGACTCTCAAAATAGTATAAGTGAAGCAAGACAGTTCATAAATTTCTATGAAATAAAGCCACTGCCATGCTCTAAAAAGATATAAGTGAAGCACTAGAGAAATATTACCTAGCTCAAAAGATATAAGGGAAGCACATACAGTATTCTAATAAATCACGATTCATGCGTGTCTCTCCTAAAAGGCGTGTACAGCAAGGATGATTGTGGTAAACTAAAAATCAAAGACTCAAATCATACAAGACGCTCCAAGCAAAACACATATCATGTGGTGAATAAAAATATAGCCTCGAGTAAAGTTATTGATAGACAAAGAAAAAAGAGGGGATGCCTTCCAGGGCATCCCCAAGCTTAGGCTTTTGGTTGTCCTTGAATATTACCTTGGGGTGCCTTGGGCATCCCAAGCTTAGGCTCTTGCCACTCCTTATTCCATAGTCCATCAAATCCTTACCAAAAACTTGAAAACTTCACAACACAAAACTCAACAGAAAATCCCATGAGCTCCGTTAGTATAAGAAAATAAATCACCACTTTAAGGTACTATTGCAAACTCATTCTTTATTTATATTGGTGTAATATCTTGTGTATTTTCCAACTTTTCCATGGTTCATACCCCCCGATACTACCTATAGATTCATCAAAATAAGCAAACAACACATTGAAAACAAAATCTGTCAAAAACAGGACAGTCTGTAGCAATCAATAACTCCAAAAATTCAGAAAAATTAGGGCGACTTGAGAAATCTGTGTACCAATCCAGACCAAAAAGAATCAGATCAAAAGCACACTTTTGTGAATTGTGAAAATTATTTCCCTTGGCGCAAAAGTATCTGTTTTTCAGCCGGATCAGCACAACTATCACCGTAAGCTATCCTAAAGGTTTAACTTGGAACAAACACTAATTAAAACATAAAACCACATCTAACCAGAGGCTAGATGAATTAGTTATTACTAAACAGGAACAAAAAGTAAAGAACAAAAATAAAATTGGGTTGCCTCCCAGCAAGCGCTATCCTTTAACGCCCTTAGCTAGGCATAAAACACGAATAGATCTAAGTATTGTCAGTTTTCCTATGCAATCCATATGTAGCTCTCATAATAGATTCATATGGCAATTTAATTTTCTTCCTAGGAAAGTGTTCCATGCCTTTTCTTAACGGAAGTTGGAATCTAATGTTTCCTTCTTTCATATCAATAATTGCACCAATCGTTCTAAGGAAAGGTCTACCAAGAATAATAGGACATGTAGGTTTGCAATCTATATCAAGAAGAAATTTACAGGCACATAATTCCTATTTGCAACAATAAGAACATCATTAATCTTCCCACAAGTTTCTTAATAGTGGAACCCGCAAGATGCAAATTTAAGAAACAATCATCAAATTCACGGAAATCTAACACATCTGTCGGGGGTTGGGTACGACATATGCCAACGGATGGCTTATCATGGTGGGAGCGAGTAGAATGTCGCCGGTGCCCGGAAGCGGGATGAGGCGAAGACATGCACGCCGGCAGATCTTACCCAGCTTTAGGACTCTCCGAGGAGATAACACCCCTACTGCTGCTCTGCGGGGTCTCCGCATGATCACTATGGCAAAGTGAGTACAAGGTTGCTCCTAGAGCTTTTTTCTGGAGGTAGGAGAGGGCAAGGCTAGCTCCTTCCTTCCTATATGATAGGGTCTAATCCTGGAGAGGCTATCCTCCTTGCATGGGTGCCCTGGGGGGCTTATATAGGCCTGCCCCCCAGGGATACAATGGTAATCCGGCTGGGCGCGGGTCCCAGCCGTCTGTCTCTCAGGCCGTCGTCGTCTCCACCGACTACTGGGGCCCGCCGACTGGCAGGCCCCGCTGACAGGCCTGGTACTGTAGCGGTGCTTCTGATGACGCTAGCTTGGTCATGGGATCATGGCAACAGTGCCGGCGTCTAGCGGGCGATCACTGTCGCCATTCCCCGTCTTGTCTGGTTAATGGCGTGCGGGGCCCGTGGGAGGGGCCGGCCGACTCCAGGGGGCCGACTCCCATGGGGCCGTCTTTGTAGCGCTCTCGCCGTCTTCGGTACTCCCGCTGATGGGTGGGTCCCGCCGTCTCTAGGCCATACAGGTAGGCCGTCGTGGGCACAGTGTGCCGCCCACGAGGGCTGAGGTCAGGGCAGGCATGGCAACAGTGCCGCGCCATGATGGCGATCTACAGCGATACGACGCACTGTAGCCATGCCAGCCCCTCGTAAGCGGGGTAGAGACGACCATGTTGTGACCGTACTCCGCCCCGCCCATCGTGGCGAAGGGAGGAGGAGGTTGGAGTCGCGGGCCGACTCCCACAGCCGGCTTCTCTGGAAGTCGTCAGCTAAGAGTCGGCTTATCTGGAAGCCGTCACCTGAGAGTCGGCTTATCTCGAAGCCGTCCCTGGGACTCGGCCGTGAGGGACGGTTGATGCCGACTCCCAGGAGGCGGCTCATCATCATGGGGTCTTGAGGGGCGCAGTCTGCCCCGATGTTTTGAAAGGCTCTGGGGCTCGGGTTAGCCTACCCGTGGCCCATTACTCTGACAGTAGTCCCCGAAGCTGGTGAGGCGCCGCGGGAGACGCGTCGGGGAGCCTCAACAGTTTCATCTCTCTGGGGGTGGAATCTCAGATTCGCTCGCCGTCTTCCTCCAGGTCGACTAGCTAGAGTCGGACTCGGAGAAGGCCGTCTTGCCTCTTAGAGGGTTTGAACGTCATGGCGGGTTCCAGGCGGCGTGCCTGGTAAGCTTCCGGGAAGCCGCCCATTGCGGGTCCGTCGCGGGGCGCCACGTGGCGGGGTCAGTCTGCCCACCCACGCGCGCGACAGGACAGGACCTCAGGCGGGGCCCGCCACTACCGTGCCTCGGCACACGGGCGGATTTGTTGTGGCTGTGCGGACGGTTGGGTTTCCCACGCTGTAACTGCATGCAGTTACTGCGTGTGGTAAATCGTGGGGGCGTGGGGGTCGGAGCGCAGTTAATCCCATGCCCGCCCCATGGGCTTCTCAGCCCCTGAGCCTATAAGTAGGCGGGAGGAAGGGAGCGGCGAAGCATGCGCGCCCATCTCCCCTACTCCCCTTGCTTCCTTCTTGCTTCTTCTTCCTCTTGCGGCCGCCGCACCGAGCTACGCCGCGCTTGCGACGATGAGCTCTTCCTCCGCCACCGCACCTGCTGCCGTGCGCTCCGGCATGTGGGACGGCTCCGAGGTGGACGATGACATCATCGAGTTCCTCCGCAAGACGCGTCGCCTCCCCGACGCGGACCTAGTTCGAGCCCGTGCCGCGCCGGAGAGGGAAATAGTGCCGGCACCGGAGGAGGGAGAGCGGGTCGTGTTCCGCTCGCACCTCATGCGCGGCTTGGGGCTGCCGGCGAGCGGCTTCTTCCGCTCCTTCTTGGAGTTCCACGGACTCCAGCCACACCACCTCACCCCGAACACGGTGGTGCTGCTGGCTGCCTTCGTCACTGTCACACCCTAGCTAGTTCATGCATTAGAGTGTTGCATCATGTCTATTTGTCTCAACAGAAACTTGAAATGGGGATGACAGAACCCCCAGCCCCCTCTGAAACCAACTAGGGTTTACTAAAAATATTTTCAATGAACCTGAAATGCTCTTCTAAAATGTCCATCATTTTTGTCTTGGTTCAGAACCTCTGCCAAAAGTGGTGCTCAATTTTCTAGGTCATCTTAAGGTTTTTGAATTAAATCATAAGTATTTGAGTTTGGGCATTTAAATTATATAAATTATTATAAATGCTCAAATAATCCCAAACTAAAATGTTCCATGCTGTATATATTCCAGTTAGTGGCCATGAACAGTTTGGGGAATTTTGGAGTTGTTTAGGTATTTTTAGTAAGTCCACAAAGTTACAGAATAATTAAAAAAGATAAATAAGAGAGAGAGAGAGTGAACTAACCTGGCAGCCCGCCTAGCCAGCCCACCTGCCGGCCCAGCCCAGCAGCCGCTCCAGCGAGCTGCTTGTCTTCGCCAGGCAGGCAGGCAGGTTCTCGACAGCGACGCCAGCGTGTGCCACGCAGCTGCCCGCCGCCCTGCTTCACCCCCTCGCCTCGCTGCTGGCCTGGATGAGCTCCACGTCGAGCCCGACACCCCGTGGACACACCCATTCACCCCCAGCTCCTCTCCCTCGCTCTCCCATGCCATGGCCGACACCACCGCAGCCGCACCGTTGCCGTACTCGCGCTCTCCGTCGTCCCCGCGCCGCGCCACCGGGTCCAGGAGCTCCGCCGCCCTCCTCTAATTCGAGCTAGTCGAGCCCCGAGCGCTCGCAGCCACTGCACCGACCTCGCCGACTCCGCCATCACCGGAGATCCCCTTCGCCGTCGCCGCCGCACCAGCTCATCCCCGCCCGCGCCGTCTGGTTCCTTGAGATCGCCGTGAGCCCAGCTACCTCTCCCCCCTTTCCTCTCTCGTTCTCGTGCACCACAGCGAGCGCATGAAGCTTCACCGCACGCACCGCCGCCGAGCTCGTCGCCAACGTGTCTCCGGCCAACCACCGGCCACACCACCGTGTCCAACGCACTCACTGCACCCGCAGGAACCCGTAGCACCACTCCACGCGCCTCGCCGTGCCCCCTAGCGTCGAGTTCGACCTCACCCGAACTCCGGCGACCGCCAAAGTCGTCGCCGGCGACGTTTCCGGCCACCCCGAGCTCAACCACCACCACCAAGAGCTGCGGCTTGCTCCCAGCTACCCGTAGATGCCCTCCGCCGCTCATTTAGTCGCCGAAACACACAAAAGCACTCTCGCCGCCATGTTCGGCCTTGCCGGCGGCTAAATGCCGGTGAGTTGACCCCGCTGACCCCTCGTTTGACCACGGGTGGGCCCAGTTTGACCCCCCTGGGTCAATGACAGGTGGGGCCCAGCCCTGTTAACCAATCAGGATTAGTTTTAATTGATATTTAGTTAAACTAATTACACTGACACACGGGACCCACTAGTCAGGGTTGACCTGGACTGTTCCGTTGACCGCTGACGTCATCCTGACGTAATGCTGACGCAGTAAGTTATTTACTGGAATTATTATTACACAGGAAATTCCAGAAAATACCCCAAACTTTAAAAAATCATAGAAATTAATCTGTAACTCCAAATGCAAAGTTTTATATATGAAAAATGATCAGAAAAATCCAATCTATCCATCTGTACTGGTTTCATGCATGTTTAAGCAAGCTAACCTGATGTTTAGAGCAGAACTAGATAAAGCACTTATAAGGGCCATGTATGAGTTTGAAACTTGAATCTTTGATTCAAAATGGTTCAAACCCATCTGGTTTTAGTTGCATTAGCCCAATACACTCATGTTTGCCATGTCTCATGCATGCATCATATTGTTGCATATTGTTTGGTGATGTTGTGTATCGGTGCTCTTTGCGGCAGGTTCTGCCTCCGAGGAGTACCACGATTACCCTAGCGAAGAACAATATCAGTGCATCGACCCATCAGGCAAGCAACCAACCATTTGATCATATCGATACAATCCCATGTTCTCGCTTCTGCTCTCTTTTACTGCATTAAGACAACGCGTTTCAAACTGCTGTGTGCTACGGTAGTTGAACCCATTTCCTCTGCATGACCTGTCATTGCCACAGTAACTAGATGAAACCCACTAGCATGTGTAGGAGTTGATTGAGCCATATGTTTGTGTTGTTCCTACCTTGCTATGCCTGCTATGCTTAGAGTCGTGTCAGGTCTGGTTCATCTGGGTGATGGGCTAGAGTGAAATGATCATGCCGGTAATGAGAGTGATGTGGTGAACACGATTTGGTAAAGGTATCGATGAAAGGCCATGTAGGAGTACATGGTGGGTTGTTTCATTGAAACCGACCTTAAGCACTGAGATCTGTATGTGTGATTTAAGATTCAGCTACTACCATGCATTGGGCCCTGAAATATGACCCCGCTCGACTTCTTATTCACCCTAGTCCTCTGTCCAGGAGTTGCAAGTAGTTTCTGGTGTTTGTAGCTTACTGGAGGCCGTGGGCAGCGCTGACCCGCGGGGTGGGCTGTGATGCGGTAGGTACGTGGCCGGGAATACCGGGCACCCGTTAGGTGTCTCGGAACCCTGTACACATCGTTCGGGGCCGTATGTGGAACCCCGGCCGGACTCCCTGCGGATGGAACCTGAATAGGCGATAAACCTGGACTAGAGACTTAGGTGTTTAGGTAGGTCGTGGTCTACACCCACGTCGGCTTTCGCTTGAAGTCTGCCGAGCACATGTCGTGTGCAGACGCTAAGTGGTGGAAACATGTATGAAGAAGTACACCCCTGCAGGGTTAACATGATCTATTCGAATAGCCGCGTCCGCGGTAAAGGACTACTTGGTTGCCTATACAGTTCATAGACAAGTAAATGGATACTACTAAAAATCCCAAGATAAGCGTGAGTGCCGAGGATGGCTCTTCCGTAGGATGACGGAGGTGGATCCTCGGTGGTGTATTGAACTGGTGTGTAGTGGACTCGTGTGCGCAAAACCATTTCAAGTTGGTGTCTCGTAGGATAGCTTAGCCAAGAGTCAAAGCTGGCTTGCTGCAATAACCCCACCAACCCTTCTTGATAATGTGCATGTATGTAGGATCTGATGTAAGTCTTGCTGAGTACCTTTGTACTCATGTTGCTTTAATTTACATTTTTCAGAAGACGCTGCAACCCCTTCTGATGGGTTCTTCGTAGACGTTGACATCGATGAGTAGACTGAGGCCCAGGTGGTGACCCTGAGCTTGTGAAGGACCACGTAGTATAGCCAGGCTTTCCCAAGCCTCTTTTATTTTACTAGTTGTCTGTACTCAGACAAGTTACTTCCGCTGTTGGCTTGTATGTCTGTATGACTTGAATGCTGGGTCGTGTGACCCGTACTTGTGTGTATGATATGTATGGCTCCCTGAGCCTTTAAATAAAATACTTGTGTTGTAGAGTCATGTTGTGATGCCTTGTTGTATTTGCACATATCGAGCATATTGTGTGTATGATTGAAATGCTTGGTATGTGTGGGATCTGACTATCTAGTTGTTTATTCTTAGTAGCCTCTCTTACCGGGAAATGTCTCCTAGTGTCTCCACTGAGCCTTGGTAGCTTGCTACTGCTCCGGAACACTTAGGCTGGCCGGCATGTGTCCTTCTTCGTTCCTATGTCTGTCCCTTCGGGGAAATGTCACGCGATGGATACCGGAGTCCTGTTAGCCCGCTACAGCCCGGTTTACCGGAGTCCTGCTAGCCCAGTGCTACAGCCCGGATTCACTTGCTGATGACCGACACGTTCGATGCTGGGTCATGGATGCCTGTCCCTGTAAGTCTGTGCCACTTTGGGTTTACGACTAGCCATGTCAGCCCGGGCTCCTTACCATATGGATGCTAGCGACACTATCATATACGTGTGCCAAAAGGCGCAAACGGTCCCGGGCAAAGGTAAGGCGACACCCGTGGAATACCGTGCGTGAGGCCGCAAAGTGATATGAGGTGTTACATGCTAGATCGATGTGGCATCGAGTCGGGGTCCTGACAGCGTTGGCATCAGAGCCGGACTGCCTGTAGGTTCTCCAAGCCAAACTGGTCGATGTTGAGTCTAGAAATGCTTTAGTTATATGTAGGGGAATTGATTGTGGGATGGAACGTAAGGCTCTTTTTACTCCTTTATCTCATGACATTCTGATCTGAGTCAGTCTATTCTTCCACCGGGGGTTAAGGAATTAGGATCTCTTCTCTCTATCAGGTTCACGTGTTACTAATCAGTAGTACCTTATAGGTTGATGGATACAAGCCTAGTTCAGTTCTACTACCCCATTATGTTGCTAAGATGGACCCAGAACCTTGATATGATGTTGTTGAGTGTCTATGCTATTCTTGCAAAATGCCTCAAAATCCTTTTGAGCATTTACAGCCGTTATGCTGTCCGATTTCTGCCAGGAATCTTAATGTTTTGTGTTTATCATGCTCCAGATGGCTTCCCGTCCTCAGAATCAAGTGGTTCGTTTGACTTGATGTCTAGATGTACCCGGCCATACTGCCATGTTGGTCAGGGTAATGACTGAGGCAGGGTACCGTTGGTATCCTGAGTACACGGTTGAAGAGCAATTCCGAGACTTTAATCAAAGTCAATATTTTTGCACTGTCAGGATATTTCCATCTTATCCTGGATCTACCGAGCCCCTCCACTGCTCCTATGGACTCGGGGTTACTATTGAGATGGCTGTGCAGGATGCTGCCTACTCTATGATGACCATCATGCGAGTCAGGACTGGCCTATTTCGGGACTCCGACTTCCGGTATATGCCAGCTTCACTCCCGGGAGCACAAGGGTATCTCCAGGCTATCTATGCTGACTCCACTCAGGAGGACTCACTGACCCGCACCACTGCACAGTTGCTTGAAGACAAGGACCGTGAAAATCGGGCCTTGAGACTAGAGCTTTTCAATACCCGTGCTGATCATTGGGCCACTTTGACTCGGTTTGCACCGGCTGTGCAAGCTGGATATATGGATATGCGAGATCTCTATCCTGTGAGATCTGCTCTGCCAGACATGATGGATTGGCGTGATGTAGGAGGCATCACCCCACCTCGTGGTCCCCGCAGGCCACCGTTTATTGGTCCAAGACCTCATCCTAGCCCCTATGGTCCACAAGCTCCACGGGACCGACTGTTTCCGGATGATCACGTTGAGCTTCCAGGCTATGGAGGTGACTTCTATGAAGACTACTACGGAGCTGTCTGAGCTAGTAGTAGTATCACTAGTATCGTACTAGTTGTATCGTCCACCGTCCTGCGTGACTCGTGGGATATGACTTAGCTTGTACCGCCTTCCGGAGGTGTAGAAAAATAATGTATAGGAGCTCGGAATGCCTCCGATGAGATGAAATCCTCTTTTCACCGTAGTAGTACTTTGTTTGGTTCTGTACTAAACCTTGTATGGTGTGTATGACGATGGAATAAAAGAAGCAGTTTCTGTATCTACCATGTCATACGGATGATCATCTTACATTCCAAGTTATCCATTACATTCTACATTTCTATGTCAGAATCCTATCATCCTGGACTAAACCATTGTTTTGTTTTCCTAGGATGGTTAACACCCGCACCAACCCTGCTCCCCCAGAGCAGGCCGAAGGCAGTAGAGTTGGGGGAACAAACCTGCCTCACCCTCCCTCTCTGGCCGAAGTTATGCTGGAAGCCGAGAGAAACAAGCGGGAGACCAACCGTTTGTTGGAGCGCATCGAGCAAAACACAGCACACCATCAGAGGAATAACTTGGTGTCACTCAGTGATTTCATCAAGTTACATCCACCCACCTTCCACCACTCCGTCGAGCCTCTCGACGCCGATGACTGGCTTCGCAGTATTACTCACAAACTGCGTTCTGCGCTAGTAGCTGAGGCTGATAAGGTCACCTTTGCTGCATATCATCTCGAAGGCCCCGCCAGTCTCTGGTGGGAGAACTATGAAGCTATGCGCCCAGCGGGCCATGTCACTACTTGGGCTGAATTCAGCGAGGCTTTCCGTGAACATCACATTCCGGAGGGTCTCATGGACCGTAAACGTGAGGAGTTCTGCAGTTTCACTCAAGGTCGACTCTCTGTGGATGCATACAGCAGGGAGTTCGGTAACCTAGCACGATATGCAACTGAGGAAGTCTCTACCGATGCCAAGAAGCAGGCAAGGTTCCGTAAGGGACTTAGCCCTGAGCTTCGCCGTGACCTCCGTCTGCATGAGTGCACCTCTTTTCAGAAGCTTGTTAACAAAGCCATTAGTGCTGAGTCTGGTCAGACTGATTATGAAACAACACGCAAGCATGGCCGTGACTTGGGTTCCTCATCCGGTGCTGGTCCTCAGAAGCGCCGGGTGTGGGTGCCTAACACTGCCCTGCCACCCAGGTTCACACCAAGGCCATCCTTTCAGGCGCCTCGCCCCGCTCAACAGTTTGCACCAGCCAAGCCCTATGGTGGTCCAACCAACAATGCTCCCCACGCACCAGCTCCGTGACATGCTTCAAGTGTGGGGAATCGGGCCACTACCTGCGCGAGTGTCCCCAGACCAACCCCAACCAATCTGGAAAAGCTGTTGGCCGTGGCAAGCCGACAGGGAAAGCGTTCTACGCCAAGCCGGCCACCGCTGCACGTGGCCATGTCAACTGTATCTCTGCTGAAGAAGCTCAAGAGGATCCCAACGTCGTTCTCGGTACGCTCCTTGTTAATTGCCACCCGGCATCCGTTCTTTTCGATACTGGAGCATCTCATTCTTTCATATCCGAAAATTATGCTCGTTTGCATAACACCGCATTCTGTGACATGCCGTCCACTATGGAAATTTCTACTCCTGGTTCTAGATGGCAAACCTCTAGAGTAAGCCATGGAAATGAAATTCAAGTCGACAGACTTGTTTTTCTCGCATCTTTGATAGCTCTCAAATCTTCGGATATTAATATCATCTTGGGTATGGACTGGATGTCAGCCCATCATGCCAAGATTGATTGCTTCTCTAGGACTGTTCAACTCACCCATCCTTCGGGGAAGATAGTCAATGTCTTGACCCGAGTAGCCAAGCGACAGCTATTTTCTCTTAACGCCAGTCCTTTGCCAGACCTCGAAGACGTTCCGGTAGTCCGTGACTTTCCGGATGTCTTTCCAGAGGAATTGCCAGGTGTTCCACCTGACAGAGATGTCGAGTTCGTAATAGATCTCATTCCAGGAACTGTCCCAATTTCTAGAAGACCCTATAAAATGGCACCACTAGAACTAGCCGAGCTTAAGAAACAACTCGATGAGTCCTTGAAAAAGGGTTTCATCCGTCCTAGTTCGTCTCCATGGGCTTGTCCCGTCCTCTTCGTCAAGAAGAAGGATGGTACGGATCGGATGGTTGTAGATTATCGACCAGTTAACCTGGTCACGATCAAGAACAAGTATCCGCTCCCCAGGATCAACGACCTGTATGATCAGCTCGCTGGATCCTCAGTCTTCTCCAAAATGGATTTGAGGTTGGGCTACCATCAAATCAAAATCAGGAACGGGGACATTCCTAAAACGGCCTTTGTTACTCGTTATGGCCAATACGAGTACACCGTCATGTCCTTCGGTTTAACCAACGCTCCAGCCACTTTCTCTCGCTTAATGAACTCAATCTTCATGGAGTATTTGGATAAATTCGTCGTGGTTTACCTCGATGATATACTCATCTACTCCAAGAACGAGGAAGAACATGCCGAGCATTTAAGGCTAGTGTTGATGAAACTTCGAGAGCATCGCCTTTATGCCAAGTTCTCTAAATGCGAATTTTGGTTACCAGAAGTGACCTATCTAGGACATGTAATTTCTGGTAAGGGTATTGCTGTCAACCCCGAGCGAGTTCAAGCCGTCCTTAACTGGACTCCACCTGAATCGGTCAAGCAAGTTCGGAGTTTCCTTGGCTTAGCGAGCTATTGTCGCCGCTTTGTCGAGAACTTCTCCAAAGTTGCCAAACCTCTAACTGAACTCCTCAAGAAAGATAACAAGTTCGAGTGGACTCCACAATGTGAGCACAGCTTTCAGGAACTGAAAAGACGCCTGACATCTGCTCCCGTACTGGTACCACCAGATTTCTCTAAGGACTTTGTTATCTATTGCGACGCCTCGCGACAAGGACTAGGTTGCATTCTTATGCAAGATCGTCACGTAATTGCTTACGCTTCACGGCAATTGCACCCACATGAGGAGAATTATCCTACTCATGATCTAGAGCTTGCAGCTGTAGTCTATGCACTTAAAACCTGGCGACATTACCTCCTCGGTAATCGTTGCGAAATCTTCACCGATCACCAAAGTCTGAAGTACATCTTCACCCAACCGGATTTGAATCTCAGGCAAAGACGTTGGGTTGAGTTGATCACAGATTTCGACTTAGGGATAACTTACACCCCAGGAAAGGCCAACGTCATGGCTGATGCACTAAGTCGTAAATCTTATTGTAACAATCTGATGTTACAACAAAGTCAACCGCTTCTCCATGAGGAATTTCGGAAGCTTAACCTTCACATTGTTCCTCAAGGATTTCTTTCCACCTTGGTGGCGAAACCTACCCTTACGGATCAAATTATCGCTGCCCAAAAGCGAGATAAAGGGATATCTAGGATCAAGGAGAACATTGCTAGCGGAGGTGCTAGATGTTTCTCCACAAATGATCATGGTGTTGTGTACTTTGAGAACCGTTTAGTGGTTCCCAAGAACCAGCATCTACGGCAGTTGATCCTTAAGGAGGCTCATGAATCTCCTCTCACCATTCATCCCGGTAGTACCAAGATGTATCAGGACCTACGCCAGAGGTTCTGGTGGACTAGGATGAAGAGAGACATTGCTCAGTTTGTTGCTAGTTGCGACGTCTGTCGTCGTGTAAAAGCAGAGCATCAACGGCCTGCTGGCACCCTTCAACCTTTAGCTATTCCTGAATGGAAATGGGATAAAATTGGTATGGATTTCATCACCGGTTTTCCCAGGACCAGGAGAGGGAATAACGCTATCTTCGTCGTTGTCGATCGTCTTTCCAAAGTAGCCCATTTCTTGCCTGTTCGCGAGAGTATAACCGCTAGTCAACTAGCAGACTTGTACATCTCCCGAATAGTATCCCTCCATGGTGTTCCACTGGAAATTAACTCGGATCGAGGAAGTCTCTTCACCTCTCGATTTTGGGAAAGTTTCCAAAATGCTATGGGAACCCGCCTTTCCTTTAGCACTGCCTTTCACCCTCAATCAAGTGGTCAAGTAGAACGTGTCAATCAGATTCTAGAAGACATGCTTCGAGCTTCTGTTATCTCATTCGGAATGGATTGGGAGAAATGTCTTCCATTTGCCGAATTTGCTTATAACAACAGCTATCAATCTAGCTTGGGTAAAGCCCCTTTTGAAGTTCTCTATGGACGAAGGTGTCGAACGCCTCTTAACTGGTCAGAAACCGGGGAAAGACAATTCTTTGGGCCGGACATGATCCAGGAAGCAGAAGAGCAAGTTCGCATTGTTCGTGAAAAGTTGAAAACAGCCCAATCTCGTCAAAAGAGTCAATATGACCGAAAACATAAGGCTATGACTTTTGAGGTTGACGAGAAGGCTTACCTTCGGGTTACTCCTCTGAAGGGAACCCATCGTTTCGGTATCAAAGGCAAATTAGCTCCTCGCTACATTGGACCCTTTCGCATTCTCGCTAAACGGGGAGAAGTTGCCTACCAATTGGAACTACCTCCGCATCTCTCCAGAGTCCACGATGTCTTCCACGTTTCCCAACTCAGGCGTTGCTTCTCGGATCCTATCCGTGGAGTGGACCACGAAACGCTTGATCTTCAAGATAATCTCACGTATCGAGAGTACCCCGTTCGTATCCTCGATCAAGCCGAGCGTACCACTCGACGTCATAATATCAAGTTTCTCAAGGTTCAATGGTCGCACCATTCTGAGAAGGAAGCAACTTGGGAAAGGGAGGATCGTCTTCGACTTGAGTACCCCGCCTTCTTTCTGGAGGAACCTAAATCTCGGGACGAGATTCTTTTGAGTGGGGGTGAGTTGTCACACCCTAGCTAGTTCATGCATTAGAGTGTTGCATCATGTCTATTTTTCTCAACAGAAACTTGAAATGGGGATGACAGAACCCCCAGCCCCCTCTGAAACCAACTAGGGTTTACTAAAAATATTTTCAATGAACCTGAAATGCCCTTCTAAAATGTCCATCATTTTTGTCTTGGTTCAGAACCTCTGCCAAAAGTGGTGCTCAATTTTCTAGGTCATCTTAAGGTTTTTGAATTAAATCATAAGTATTTGAGTTTGGGCATTTAAATTATATAAATTATTATAAATGCTCAAATAATCCCAAACTAAAATGTTCCATGCTGTATATATTCCAGTTAGTGGCCATGAACAGTTTGGGGAATTTTGGAGTTGTTTAGGTATTTTTAGTAAGTCCACAAAGTTACAGAATAATTAAAAAGATAAATAAGAGAGAGAGAGAGTGAACTAACCTGGCAGCCCGCCTAGCCAGCCCACCTGCCGGCCCAGCCCAGCAGCCGCTCCAGCGAGCTGCTTGCCTTCGCCAGGCAGGCAGGCAGGTGCTCGACGGCGACGCCAGCGCGCGCCACGCAGCTGCCCGCCGCCCTGCTTCACCCCCTCGCCTCGCTGCTGGCCTGGATGAGCTCCACGTCGAGCCCCGCACCCCGTGGACACACCCATTCACCCCCAGCTCCTCTCCCTCGCTCTCCCACGCCATGGCCGACGCCACCGCAGCCGCACCGTTGCCGTAGTCGCGCTCTCCGTCGTCCCCGCGCCGCGCCACCGTGTCCAGGAGCTCCGCCGCCCTCCTCTCCTTCGAGCTAGTCGAGCCCCGAGCGCTCGCGTGCCCCGAAGCCACTGCACCGACCTCGCCGACTCCGCCGTCACCGGAGATCCCCTTCGCCGTCGCCGCCGCACCAGCTCGTCCCCGACCGCGCCGTCTGGTTCCTCGAGATCGCCGTGAGCCCAGCTACCTCTCCCCCCTTTCCTCTCTCGTTCTCGTGCACCACAGCGAGCGCACGAAGCTTCACCGCACGCACCGCCGCCGAGCTCGTCGCCGACGTGTCTCCGGCCAACCACCGGCCACACCACCGTGTCCAACGCACTCACCGCACCCGCAGGAACCCGTAGCACCACTCCACGCGCCTCGCCGTGCCCCCTAGCGTCGAGTTCGACCTCACCCGAACTCCGGCGACCGCCAAAGTCGTCGCCGGCGACGTTTCCGGCCACCCCGAGCTCAACCACCACCACCAAGAGCTGCGGCTTGCTCCCAGCTACCCGTAGATGCCCTCCGCCGCTCATTTAGTCGCCGGAACACACAAAAGCACTCTCGCCGCCGCGTTCGGCCTCGCCGGCGGCTAAACGCCGGTGAGTTGACCCCGCTGACCCCTCGTTTGACCACGGGTGGGCCCAGTTTGACCCCCCTGGGTCAATGACAGGTGGGGCCCAGCCCTGTTAACCAATCAGGATTAGTTTTAATTGATATTTAGTTAAACTAATTACACTGACACACGGGACCCACTAGTCAGGGTTGACCTGGACTGTTCCGTTGACCGCTGACGTCATCCTGACGTAATGCTGACGCAGTAAGTTATTTACTGGAATTATTATTACACAGGAAATTCCAGAAAATACCCCAAACTTTAAAAAATCATAGAAATTAATCTGTAACTCCAAATGCAAAGTTTTATATATGAAAAATGATCAGAAAAATCCAATCTATCCATCTGTACTGGTTTCATGCATGTTTAAGCAAGCTAACCTGATGTTTAGAGCAGAACTAGATAAAGCACTTATAAGGGCCATGTATGAGTTTGAAACTTGAATCTTTGATTCAAAATGGTTCAAACCCATCTGGTTTTAGTTGCATTAGCCCAATACACTCATGTTTGCCATGTCTCATGCATGCATCATATTGTTGCATATTGTTTGGTGATGTTGTGTATCGGTGCTCTTTGCGGCAGGTTCTGCCTCCGAGGAGTACCACGATTACCCTAGCGAAGAACAATATCAGTGCATCGACCCATCAGGCAAGCAACCAACCATTTGATCATATCGATACAATCCCATGTTCTCGCTTCTGCTCTCTTTTACTGCATTAAGACAACGCGTTTCAAACTGCTGTGTGCTACGGTAGTTGAACCCATTTCCTCTGCATGACCTGTCATTGCCACAGTAACTAGATGAAACCCACTAGCATGTGTAGGAGTTGATTGAGCCATATGTTTGTGTTGTTCCTACCTTGCTATGCCTGCTATGCTTAGAGTCGTGTCAGGTCTGGTTCATCTGGGTGATGGGCTAGAGTGAAATGATCATGCCGGTAATGAGAGTGATGTGGTGAACACGATTTGGTAAAGGTATCGATGAAAGGCCATGTAGGAGTACATGGTGGGTTGTTTCATTGAAACCGACCTTAAGCACTGAGATCTGTATGTGTGATTTAAGATTCAGCTACTACCATGCATTGGGCCCTGAAATATGACCCCGCTCGACTTCTTATTCACCCTAGTCCTCTGTCCAGGAGTTGCAAGTAGTTTCTGGTGTTTGTAGCTTACTGGAGGCCGTGGGCAGCGCTGACCCGCGGGGTGGGCTGTGATGCGGTAGGTACGTGGCCGGGAATACCGGGCACCCGTTAGGTGTCTCGGAACCCTGTACACATCGTTCGGGGCCGTATGTGGAACCCCGGCCGGACTCCCTGCGGATGGAACCTGAATAGGCGATAAACCTGGACTAGAGACTTAGGTGTTTAGGTAGGTCGTGGTCTACACCCACGTCGGCTTTCGCTTGAAGTCTGCCGAGCACATGTCGTGTGCAGACGCTAAGTGGTGGAAACATGTATGAAGAAGTACACCCCTGCAGGATTAACATGATCTATTCGAATAGCCGCGTCTGCGGTAAAGGACTACTTGGTTGCCTATACAGTTCATAGACAAGTAAATGGATACTACTAAAAATCCCAAGATAAGCGTGAGTGCCGAGGATGGCTCTTCCGTAGGATGACGGAGGTGGATCCTCGGTGGTGTATTGAACTGGTGTGTAGTGGACTCGTGTGCGCAAAACCATTTCAAGTTGGTGTCTCGTAGGATAGCTTAGGCAAGAGTCAAAGCTGGCTTGCTGCAATAACCCCACCAACCCTTCTTGATAATGTGCATGTATGTAGGATCTGATGTAAGTCTTGCTGAGTACCTTTGTACTCATGTTGCTTTAATTTACATTTTTCAGAAGACGCTGCAACCCCTTCTGATGGGTTCTTCGTAGACGTTGACATCGATGAGTAGACTGAGGCCCAGGTGGTGACCCTGAGCTTGTGAAGGACCACGTAGTATAGCCAGGCTTTCCCAAGCCTCTTTTATTTTACTAGTTGTCTGTACTCAGACAAGTTACTTCCGCTGTTGGCTTGTATGTCTGTATGACTTGAATGCTGGGTCGTGTGACCCGTACTTGTGTGTATGATATGTATGGCTCCCTGAGCCTTTAAATAAAATACTTGTGTTGTAGAGTCATGTTGTGATGCCTTGTTGTATTTGCACATATCGAGCATATTGTGTGTATGATTGAAATGCTTGGTATGTGTGGGATCTGACTATCTAGTTGTTTATTCTTAGTAGCCTCTCTTACCGGGAAATGTCTCCTAGTGTCTCCACTGAGCCTTGGTAGCTTGCTACTGCTCCGGAACACTTAGGCTGGCCGGCATGTGTCCTTCTTCGTTCCTCTGTCTCTCCCTTTGGGGAAATGTCACGCGATGGATACCGGAGTCCTGTTAGCCCGCTACAGCCCGGTTTACCGGAGTCCTGCTAGCCCAGTGCTATAGCCCGGATTCACTTGCTGATGACCGACACGTTCGATGCTGGGTCATGGATTCCTGTCCCTGTAAGTCTGTGCCACTTTGGGTTTACGACTAGCCATGTCAGCCCGGGCTCCTTACCATATGGATGCTAGCGACACTATCATATACGTGTGCCAAAAGGCGCAAACGGTCCCGGGCAAAGGTAAGGCGACACCCGTGGAATACCATGCGTGAGGCTGCAAAGTGATATGAGGTGTTACATGCTAGATCGATGTGGCATCGAGTCGGGGACCTGACAGTCACCTTGTGCGAAGGCTTCCTCGGCGTTCTCCCCACAATCAAACTGTGGGGAGAGTTCTTCTAGTCCAAGCTCGGCACGCACGTCGCCGGCATGCCGGCCCAGTGCGGCGCCTTCATCGCAATGCGGAGATCGACGGCCGACAACCCTTTCCCCTCCATTCCGCTGATCAAGTCGGTGAAGATGTGGCAGCGACTGGGTCAACCTGCCGCCTTTTGAAGCCGGTGCACCGGCTGGAGGCTCCCCAGCTGGTCCCACCGGGTCAAGACGCTGACTCCCGCCGGTGCTGCCGCCGTTGCGCGACTCCGAGATCTAACACAGTCGGAGGGCCTGACAGGGTCCGACTTGCTAGCCGCCTTGTGGCGCGCCGAGTCCTCCCGCTCCAAGGCCGACCTCATCTGATCTGTCAGATGAGCGGCCATCAGGATCCGAGTCGGCTCTGCTCCAAGGACATCCCCACGCGGAGGTGGTGAAAATGGTGAACTATATCTCAAACTGTAACCTCGCGGCGACTTGGCGGTTCGGCAAGGAGCCGTACTCATGCGCCAACCCCCCGCCTGTCGTAAGTCGTCTTTCTTCTTATTTTGTCTTCTCTGTAGCCGAATCTGACTTATAATCTTTTTGGTTTTCCTTGAGTCAGAACCCCCTCATCCAGCCTTCAGTCGGCATCGCGAGCTCGGCCCGCCAGTTCATCCCTGATCGAGCGGAGAGCGACATCAATGACCCGGACTTGGGGGTCGCGGTGATGGAGGCCGACACCGAAGGAGGAGGAGGAGGAGGCTTCAGGCCGTCGGCCACCTTTGCCGACTAGCCTGACGACGACGCCGAGGGGGAAGTCGTCCCGCGCCACCAACCGAGGGTTGGCCATCCGGGTGCGGGCTCCTCCGCCGGCTTGGATGGTCAAGGCGGCGCAAAGAGGCGCCTGGCCGGGCCGCAACCGCCGCCTCCGCCGCCGTCTGGGGGAGCGCCAGGTAAACAGCCGGCAGGCCCGCTGGTGCCACCGACTGAGGACGAGTCCGTGGCAAGTCTGCTCCTTCAAGTCACCTCGCCAGTGCACCGCCGCCTCAAGAAGGCGACTTCGGCGCCATGCCCGTTGGAGACCGGCGCCGCCAGCTCGGCCATCCCAGACGCTGAGGCGACGAGCGTCGTGCCCGTTAGGTGGGTGCGAGGAGGCGGCATGGGCCCGCTGAACCAGGCGCTTCTGGACGTCCAGGCGAAGCTGCGAGCCGAGGACGACGCCATCCAGAGCTGCACCAAGGCGCATCTGGCGTCGCGAGTAGCCGTCCAGGTATGCTTCATTTTTGACTTTGCTTTCCTTTGTTCTTCTCTGTGGGGGCGCGCCAGCGCACCCACTGGGTGTAGTCCCGAGTTTCAGGCCGGCTGCTGAGAAGGCGGCTCGGAACTCCTTCTGGCGAGTTCCGATACTTATCTTCGTCTAAAAATTCTTGTTGCGGGAGTACCACAACCTCCGCGTCACTGCCTTTAACCGCAATGTTGAGGAGCTGAGCAAGCGGACTGCCGACTTGTCAGAGAGTCAGAGTGAGTCTTCCTTCTTCTTCACGGGGGCGCGTTGGCGCACCCGCGGGCTGTACTCCCCGAGATTCGGGCCGGCTGCTGAGCAGTCGGGCCGGATCTTCTCAGCGACTTTCTTTGTTGACGACTTAACGTCTTTCTTTTTTATTCTTCAGAGGCCAACGCCGCTCTTCAGCAGCAGTTGGGCGAGGCCAACACCGCCTTGCGCGCCAAGGGGGAGGAGTGTGGCAAGCTTGCCGTGGAGCGTGATCTGCTGGCCGTGTAGCTGGCGGAGCAAAAGGGGCTGCTCAAGAAGGCGCAGGAGGAGGCAGAGAAGAAAGAGGTTGCGCTCCTGGCCGAGTTCAAGAGCGAGCGCTCCTCCTGGACCAACAAGGAGGCGCAGCTGACTTCCGGCTTTCATGAGATTGAGGACATCGTCGACGGTGAGTTTCTTTACTTTCTTTGAGCCGCCGACTGTGGGTCGGGCGACGCCGATTCTGACTTGCTTCTTTTTGTCTTGGCAGACTTCTTCCCTGGCCACTCGCAGGTGGCCACTCAGGCCATCGAGGCAGATCGCGAGGCGTGGAGGGTAGATGGTGCGGAGATTGCCGCCAACGCCCCCCGGACCCTTGACGAGCAGCTTCTGAGCATCGAGGCTCGTCTGCGGCCGGCCCATCGGATGCTGCGCTGGCTTCAGCGTGCCGGCGCCCAGACCATTGCCGCCCTGTGGCCAGACATGTTGGTTCTGCGCACTGCCAGTCGGACTGCCGACTGGCTGGAGGTCGCAGCTGGTCGTCTTGAGGCTTGGAAGGGTTCCTCGGCCCGGGCTGGAGCGCGTCGGGCCTTGGAATTCGTCAAGGCGTGGTATCCAGGGCTGGACCTAGACCGTCTGGCCGCGTTCCGGTCAGAGGCCCAGGCGGAGCTGGTAGCTGTGGAAGATGCCCTTGTCGCTCGTGCCACGGCGATCGCCGACTATGCCGACACCAGCATCTTCGTCCCTAATCGGGCTGAAGACGGCAGGGAGGCGCCACCGGAGTGGTTCGGGATGAACCCCGATTACAACGAGGACTCGGCAGAGGTGATTGCTTCCAGCGCCGAGGAGGAAGGCGAGGCGAAGGACGAAGATGAGACGGGGGCGCCAGAAGACGGAACAGGCGACCAGCCTCAGCTCAACCGCGCCTCCAGCAATGAGCCGCGTCCGGAGAAGGCGGCTGCCGCCAGAGACGATCAAGCCGAGACTGCCCAGCCGGCCGCCTCGGCGCCTGACACCACCGTCGCCTCTGACCCTCCGAACCCGGTTGCCGCCTCCTAGGCTGTCGTCTTTGCCTTCACTTTATCTGCCTTAGTAGTCTTTAAAGAACTTTGTTAATTCGAACAATTCCACCCGCGGGGTGTATTTTGAACTTCTACTTGAAGATTCGGCCAAGGGCCTATGTTATGTAAATATTTATCCGAGTTCTATCTTTCCTTGCTCATTCCTCTTTTGGCTTTTTCCTTTGCTGCCTTCCCTTAGTCGCCGCCTTGCCAGTCGGACAATGCTCTGTGGATTGCCGCTGGATCAAACGCTTGCTACTTTGGGAAGGCAAGTACTTGGCCATTTTGGACTCTTTTTAACAAGTCGGATAGAAAGCGGTAAGACGATTACTTACAAGTCGGCATCACTTAAGAGAGGCTAAAAGAAAGCGGCAAGACGACTACTCATGAGTCGGCTTTTTCTTGAGAGAGGCTGGAAGCCGTCTTTAAGCTATGTTTGTGCTTTGGGTCCTTAGCCATTTTTCGTGTGGGAGCCCGTTCTTCCTTACTCCTGCCTACCAAACAGTCGCTCTGCGAGCTGCGGCTTCTGACAGGAGACGGCTTAGGCGCCGCACACTACTTGTCTGACTGCGGGAAGCATTTCATAGCGCGAGGCGGCGAGTCCCCGGGCCGACTAGTCGAGCCCGGTGCCAAGCGGCATAACAAAGAGTAATATACTCGAAGGCATAATTCTTATCATACAGATAGCAAAAAAGGGCAGTCCCCGAGCTCGTCTTGGGGGGCCCAAAGTCTTGGTACTTTAATACAAAGGGTAGCGTGATACATACTGCATCAACTGTAAAATCTTCGCAGAAGATTTGCATTCCATGGGCGCTCCGTCTCTTTGCCGGAGTCGTCCCTCTTGCGTGCTTGGGGCTTCTGAGCGTCGATCAGGTAGTAGGAGTCATTTCCTAGCAACTTGCTGATAATGAAGGGGCCTTCTGAAGGCGCCGACAGCTTGTGCTGGCCGGCTATTCGCTGGATCAGTCGGAGCACAAGGTCGCCCTCTTGGAAAGATCTCGGCCTGACCTTCCTGTTGTAGTATCGGCGCAGGCTCTGCTGGTAGATGCTGGTCCGGCTGAGTGCCAACAGCCGGCCCTCTTCCAGCAGATCGACACCATCTTGACGTGCTTCTTTTGCTTCTTCCTCGGTGTACATGGTGACTCACGGAGAGTCGAACTCTATGTCCGTTGGGATGAAGGCTTCAGCACCATAGACGAGGAAGAAGGGTGTGAAGCCGGTTGACTTGTTTGGAGTCGTGCGCAGACTCCAGAGGACGGCTGGCAACTCATCAAGCCAACAGCCGGCCGAACGCTCCAGTGGTTCGACCAGTCGAGGCTTGATGCCAGACAGGATGAGGCCATTTGCTCGCTCTACATGGCCGTTTGACTGCGGATGGGCAACGGACGCTAAGTCCAGTCTGATGCCCTAAGTCGCGCAGAAACGGGCCAAGGCACCTTTGGCAAAGTTTGTGCCATTGTCGGTGATGATGCTGTGCGGTATGCCATACCGAGTCGTGATGTCGGCGATGAAAGTCACCGCAGTCGGACCATTCATCTTCTTGATGGGCTTTACTTCTATCCACTTGGTGAAATTGTCCACCGCGACGAGTAAGTGAGTTAGGCCGCCTCGGACTGTTTTGAATGGTCCCACCATATCCAGGCCCCAAACTGCAAAGGGCCAGGCGATGGGGATAGTCTTGAGTGCCGAAGCCGGCTGATGTGGCTTGGAGCAGAACTTCTGGCACCCTTTGCACTTTTGAACCAATTCTTTGGCCTCTTCTAGGGCAGTCGGCCAGAAGAAACTGTGTCGAGATGCTTTGGCGACGAGTGCTCTTGAAGCCGCATGGTGGCCGCACTCGCCCTGATGGATATCTTTGAGGATCGCTTGGCCTTACTCTGGCTCGACGCAACGCTGGTAGACGCCAGTGACGCTGCGCCTGACCAACTCTCTGTTGACTATGGTGTAGGCTGCCGCTCGGCGTTGTACTTGCCGAGCCAAGGTTTCATCAATTGGTAGCTCTTTGCTCACCAGGAACTTGAGGATGGGTTGTGCCCATTAGGGTGCTGCTATTTCTTCGACTACCAGTACTGCGACTTGGACAAGGGCGGCTGGGCTGGGAGGCGGCGGGTTGGAGTCCGCAGCCACTTGCTGGATTGATGAAGTCCCCGGGCCGACTGGAGCAGTCCCCGGGCCGAGTTTTGGAGTCATTGGATTGGTCGCCACAGTCCCCGGGCCGGGTTCTGAAGTCCCCGGGCCGGCTTCGACTGGAGCGCTTTTGGAGTCGGATCCGACTTCTTCAGGTGGAGCCGGCACAAAGATGGAGTCTGATTCTGGTGAAGGCTTGACAGACGGCTTGAGGAGGTGCCGAAGTGCGACGCCAGATGGTATTGCTTGGCGGGTGGAGCCGATTCGTGCCAAGGCATCTGCTTGGTCGTTGTCATTCCTTGGCACGTGGAGGAACTCACACCCCTCGAAGTATCCACTGAGTTGCTACACAAGGAAGCGGTAGCTCGCCATGTTTGCATCCTTGGCGTCCCAATCGCCAGATGACTGCTGGACCACCAAGTCAGAGTCGCCATAACACAGGATCCGGCGAATGCCGAGTTCTTTGGCAAGCCGGAGCCCGTGAATGAGCGCCTCATACTCAGCGATGTTGTTGGAGGCGGCAAAATGGATCTGCAGCACATATCTGAGCTTTTCGCCTTTGGGGGATGTGAGGACGATGCCGGCTCCCAAGCCGGTGCACATCTTGGAGCCGTCGAAATGCATCCGCCAATGGGTGGAGTCGGGTGCTGGCGGCAGGTACTGAGTCTTGGCCTAGTCGACGAGGAAGTCGGCCAGTGCTTGCGACTTGATTGTGGTGCGGGGCTGGTAGTAGATGGTGTAAGGGGCCAGGTCGATGGCCCATTTGGCCACTCGGCCAGAAGCATCTCGGCTTCCGATGATCTCGGCAAGTGGGGCTGTGCAGACCACAGTGATTGGATGCTCTTGGAAGTAATGCTTCAATTTCTTGGCGGCAAAGTGCACGCCGTAGCACATCTTCTGGTAGTGGGGGTAGTTCTGCTTGGAGGCTGATAGTACCTCGCTCAGGTAATATACCGGTCTCTGGACAGGTAGCGCCTTGCCTTCCTCCTTGCGCTCAACTACCATAACTGTGCTGACTACCCGACTGGTCAGGGCCGCCAGCACAGGGGGCATAGTCAACATTTTCTTCAGTTGGAGAAAAGCTTCGTCCGCCTTGGGAGTCCACTCAAAAAAGGTCGTCTTCTTCATGAGCTGATATAAGGGGAGAGCCTTCTCGCCCAGCCGACTGATGAATCGGCTGATGGACGCCAAACAGCCGGTGAACTTTTTCACATCTAGCAGTCGTCTGGGTGCTTCCATCCTCTCGATGGCCTTGATCTTCACAGGGTTGCACTCTATGCCACATTCAGAGACCAGGAAGCCAAGGAGTTGGCCGGCTGGTACTCTGAAGACGCACTTCTCGGGGTTGAGCTTGATCTGCAATTGGCGCAGATTCTCAAAGATTTATTTGAGGTCATCCAATAGTGTTCCACGCTTTTCCATCTTCACCACCACATCATCCACGTAGACGTGGGCATTTCTGCCGAGTTGCTTGAGGAGGCACTTCTGCATGCAACGCTGAAAGGTGGCACCGGCATTCTTCAAGCCGAACGTCATTGTCAGGTAGCAGAAGGCACCAAACGGCGTGATGAAGGTGGTCTTCAGTCTGTCAGCCGGGTTCAGCTTGATCTTGTGATATCCAGAATATGCATCTAAGAAACTCAACAGCTCGCATCCGGCTGTGGAGTCTATCACCTGATCAATTCTCGGCAGAGCGAATGGATCCTTGGGGCAGGCTTTGTTGAGGCTTGTGTAGTCGATACACATCCGCCACTGCTTGTTCTTCTTCAGCACCAGGACTGGGTTTGCTAGCCACTCTGGGAAAAACACTTCCATAATGAAGCCGGCCGCTAGGAGCCGGGCTATCTCTTCTCCAACAACTCTTCTCTTCTCTCCTGACAGACGGCGCAAGGGCTGCTTGACGGTCTTCACATTAGACCGGACATGTAACTTGTGCTCGGCGAATTCCGTCGGTACACCTGGCATGTCTTTAGGGGACCATGCGAAGATGTCTCGATTCTCACGGAGGAAATCGACGAGCTCGCCTTCCTATTTGCTGTCAAGGTTTGTACCTATAACAGCGTACCTCTCTGGGTGCTTCGGGTCCAAGGGTATCTTCTTCGTTTCTCTGGCCGGCTTGAACGATCCTTCTGCTTCCGACTCCTTGGGGTCGGGCGACATCTCGGGCTGCTTGTCCGCCATCGCCACAACCCAATCAAGAACCGCTTTTCAGTCGCGATCACCAAGGCCTTGGCCAGCCGGCTGCTTTCGGCCGCGCAAGCGGACAACTTTCTCTAGTCGCCGGCCACGGTTAGAATTCCCTTGGAACTCGGCATCTTCATCTTGAGGTAGGCATAGTGGGGGATCGCCATGAACTTGGCCAATGTAGGTCGGCCAAGCAACGCATGGTACGGGCTTTCGAGGTCCACCACTTCAAACCAAACTGGCTCTCGGTGGAAATGATCTTTGTCCCCAAAGAGGACATCTATCAAGATTTTGCTGATTGGCAAGCAGAAAAGGCCGGGAACAATGCCGTGGAACACAGTCCGGCTGCTCTGAAGTTGTCTTTGCTTGATTCCTAACTTCTCCATGGTATCCTTGTACAGGATGTTGATACTGCTGCCTCTGTCTATCAGCACTCACGAGAAACGAGCGGCCCGCCTATCTATGGTGAGTGTGGCGCCTAAGACTAGGGCATAGGAGCCCGGATTCGGCATCACCTATGGGTGATCAGCTCTACTCCAACTGATAGGCCTTTCAGACCAGTGCATGAACTCTGGAGTGCTTGACGCGACTGCTTTCACCTCTTGCTGCTGCAGCCGCCTGCTGCGTCGATCATCAGCCATACTGGTGAACACCACATAGGCTCTGTGCTCATCTGGGAACTCGTCTTGTATCGCGCCGACTGGCCTGGCAGCCGGCTGCTGGGGCGGCGGTGGAGGCGGCGGCCCAGCAGGCGGGGGAGGGAGTAAGCCGTCTCCCTTGGCGATTCTGTTGAGCCAGTGGCATTTCCGGGTGGTGTGATTTGACGGCTTCGCGCCGCTGTGGAACTTGCAGGGGCCATCTAGAGTCTGCTCGTAGGAGAAGGCCGGCAACCAGTTGGACTTGCCGCCTTTCTGTCGCTTGATCGGAGGCTGCCCCTCCGGCTGTTGGTCTTCGACTATCGCCACTTGCCGGCTGTTGGAAGCCAGCTGTGGGGCTTTGCGCTTATGGTCGCTTTGATGCTGCCGCCGACTGGTGTCCCCAGCCGGAGTTCTTGGAGCCTGAGGGGCGACTTTGCCAGTCGCACTAACTTGAATCTCCGCCTTCATGGAGGAGTCGGCCGTGGCGTACTTGTCTGCTATGACCAGCAGCTCGTCGAGGGTCTCCGGCTCGTCGCAGAGGAGCTTGTGCTTGAGGAGGGTGCCTTCTCTGCACCCGGCAGTAAAGTACTCGATAGCCTGCACCTCGTGCACGCCCTCGCAAGAGTTCCGAAGCTCGGCCCAGCGCGTGAGGTAGTCGTGAGTGGTCTCGTCGGGGCCTTGCATGCACAAGGAGAGTTGGCGAGGCTTGGGAGGTCGCTTGTACGTGCTCGTGAAGTTGCGGACGAAGGCTTCGGTGAAGTCGACCCAGCTGTTGATGATGCGGGGCTTCAGGTTGTTCAACCATGTTCGGGTCGTGCCCTGGAGCATGAGTGGAACATACTTTACGGCAACACGCTTGTTGCCGTTCTCTATGTTGACGGCCGTAGAGTAGTCAACTAGCCAATCTTCCGGCTTCACGGAGCCGGTGTACTTGGGTGTGTCTCAGGGGAGCGTGAACCCTTTGGGAAAGGGCTCGTCTCAGATGCGGGGTCCGAAACAGGGAGGACCCAATTCGTCTTCTTCTTCCAGCGCTAGGGATCGGTGGAGTCGGTCGATCCGGTGGCGGGCATCATTCTCTCCGACTCCCTCTCGGTGGCCAAGGCGATCGCCGAGAGTTGGATGCTCTATGGGTGGCGGGGAGACTCGCCTTTCTCTGCGAGGAGGGGGAGGCAGATAGTCGTCCCGCCGTTCCACTGCTTTGGGGCGGCCGTCTTGGTCGCGCTCGATGGTGATGCGAGTCCGACTGTGGCTGACAGCCGGCTCCTTGTCTTTCTTTCCGCGAACTCCGCCAGTCGGGGTCCGAGACGTTGCGCCTTGATCTCGGCGGGGATGCAAGTCATCGTTTTGTCGCTGCGGCGCCTCCGTGCAGCAGCCGACTTCGTTCTACGCGGCAGCCGCGTCGAGGAGCTGCTGAACTCGCTCCGTCATCAGGCGGCGCTCCTCACCTTCGAAGTTGTCCAGCTCATCCGCCGCCGACTGGGCAGCGCGGATGTTCTCCACAGGCGTGGCGTACACAGGGCGATTGGCCCCGAACAGGCTGGCGATGGCCGCGCCACGCTGCCGGACCGCGCCTAGGTGGCTAGGCCCAGTTGGAGCCTGCGAGCCGCCCACAGCGCGATCCATCTCACGCTGGTAGGCTTATGACAAGCGTCTCATGCTTGCCAGCTTCTTCGCGCCCTCAACGAGCTGGGGCGGCGCGCCTCCAGCGTCTCGGCGTCAGCGTCTCTCGGAATCAGCGCGGTCAGGTCTTGCAGGGCCGCGTCGAGCGGATCATGAGCTCCTTTGCCGGAACGCTCGCCGTGATCAAGGACGAGGACCTCCGTGACGGTGCTTCCGCCGCTCTCCGCGCAAGGGAGCGGCTCATCGTAGACCACCACGTTGGTGGGGAATGCATCGAGCGACGCGGTGTCGGAGTCGACCAGCATCGGGTCGGTGGAGCCTATGGACTCCAGGTCTACGGTAGGCTCGCCGGCGACGTGGAGTTGGTCGAGGAGACCTGCGAGGAGGCTCTCGGGGCCGCTCGTGCCTGTGTCGGACGCAGGCTCATCGGAGAGGCGAACCTCGTCGATAAGCTCGGCGAGGCAGCTGGCCGCGTAGGCGATCTCAGCATCGTGCAACGCGTCGGCGCAGACTCCATCTGGCATGCCGGGCTGGCTGTGCTCGCCAGGGAGGAAAAGGGTTCCCGTCCAGAGCAGGTCTCCGGATGATGGTGCACCTCGCCCCACGGTGGGCGCCAAATATCGGGGGTTGGGTACGACATATGCCAACGAATGGCTTATCATGGTGGGAGCGAGTAGAACGTCGCCGGTGCCCGGAAGCGGGATGAGGCGAAGACATGCACGCCGGCAGATCTTACCCAGCTTCAGGGCTCTCCGAGGAGATAACACCCCTACTGCTGCTCTGTGGGGTTTCCGCATGATCACTATGGCAAAGTGAGTACAAGGTTGCTCCTAGAGCTGTTTTCTGGAGGTAGGAGAGGGCAAGGCTAGCTCCTTCTTTCCTATATGATAGGGTCTAATCCTGGAGAGGCTATCCCCCTTGCATGGGTGCCCTGGGGGGCTTATATAGGCCTGCCCCCCCAGGGATACAATGGTAATCCGGCTGGGCGCGGGTCCTAGCCGTCTGTCTCTCAGGCCGCCGTCGTCTCCGCCGACTACTGGGGCCCGCCGACTGGCGGGCCCCGCTGACAGGACTGGTACTGTAGCGGTGCTTCTAATGACGCTGGCTTGGTCATGGGATCATGGCAACAGTGCCTCCGTCTGGCGGGCAATCACTGTCGCCATTCCCCGTCTTGTCTGGTTAATGGCGTGCGGGGCCCGTGGGAGGGGTCGGCCGACTCCAGGGGGCCGACTCCCACGGGGCCGTCTTTGTGGCGCTCTCGCCGTCTTCGGTACTCCCGCTGATGGGTGGGTCCCTCCGTCTCTGGGCCGTACAGGTAGGCCGTCGTGGGCACAGTGTGCCACCCACGAGGGTTGAGGTCACGGCAGGCATGGCAACAGTGCCACGCCATGATGGAGATCTCCAGCGATGCGGCACACTGTAGCCATGCCAGCCCCTCGTAAGCAGGGTAGAGACAGCCATGCTGCAACCGTACTCCGCCCCACCCATCATGGCGAAGGGAGGAGGAGGTTGGAGTCGCGATCCGACTCCCACAGCCGGCTTCTCTGGAAGTCGTCAGCTAAGAGTCGGCTTATCTGGAAGCCGTCACCTGAGAGTCGGCTTATCTCGAAGTCGTCCCTGGGACTCAGCCGTGAGGGACGGTTGATGCCGACTCCCAGGAGGCGGCTCTTCATCGTGGGGTCTTGAGGGGCACAGTCTGCCCCAATGTTTTGAAAGGCTCTGGGGCTCGGGTTAGCCTACCCGTGGCCCATTACTCCGACAACATCACACAAAGTTTTTGGAATCGTACAAACGCTAGCACCCAAATAACACAAAGCATGGCACTCATAATCTTTAATTTTAATCTTAATAGTAGGTTCCCACTCATCATAAAGTTTTCTAGGGATATAAACTTCCAATTCAAGCTTTTCTTCAAAAGATTGCTTCATAGCATCAACGATATGTTTTGTAAAAGCTTTGTTTTGATTATAAGCATGAGGAGAATTCAACGCGGATTGCAAAGGAAATACAATCTATTAAAGAACAATTATCATAATTAAATTCCTTGAAACCCAAAAGGCTAGGTTCATTGCTACTTAAAGTCTTGACCTCTCCAATCCCACTTTTATCAATTTTTGCATCTAGATCTAAAAATTCTGAATCATCAGGACGCCTTTTAACTAAAGTTGACTCATCTCCAGTCCCATCTTTATCAAGATTAATATTGGAAAACAAAGATTCAATGGGGGTCACACCAATAACTTTTAGATCTTCATCATTATTATCATGAACACTAGAAGAACACGTTTTTACAAACCAATCCTTTTTAGCACACATCTTAGTGGTTCTTTCTTTGCACTCATCAATGGAAATTCTCATGGCTTTGAGAGACTCATTGATATCATGATTAGGTGGAATAGATCTAAGTTTCAAAGAATCAACATCAAGAGAAATTCTATCCACGTTCCTACCCAAATCATCAATCTTGAGAAATTTCTCTTCAATCAAAGCATAAAATACTTTTGCAAACTCATAAATTCTACAACACTAGTCTCAAAATCAGAGGGAATCGTAGAATTGTTGTAGGAATGACCATAATTATTAGAGGAATTACTAGGAAACGGCCTAGGATTAAAATTACCTCTATACGCGTTATTACCAAAATTGTTCCTACCAACAAAATTCACATCCATAGATTCATTATTATTCTCAATCAAAGTGGACAAAGGCATATCATTAGGATCAGAAGAAGCATTATTATTAGCAAATAATTTCATAAGTTCATCCATCTTTCCACTCAAAACGTTAATCTCTTCAATAGCATGTACCTTTTTATTAGTGGATCTTTTGGTGTGTCATTGATACTAATTAACCATGATATTATCTAGGAGTTTAGTAGCCTCTCCTAAAGTAATTTCCATAAAAGTGCCCCCCGCGGCCGAATCTAAAAGATTTCTAGAAGAAAATTTCAATCTGGCATCAATTTTTTGTATAATCATCCACAAATTCAAACCATGTGTAGGGAAATTTCATATCATCAATTTCATCCTCTCCCAAGATTGTGCAACATGCTCATGATCAAGTTGCTTAAAATTCATGATATCGTTCCTAAGGGAGATGATCTTAGCGGGAGGAAAATACTTAGAGGTGAAAGCATCTTTACACTTATTCCACGAATCAATACTATTTTTAGGAAAAGATGAAAACCAAGTTTTAGCACGATCTCTAAGCGAAAATGGGAATAGCTTCAATTTAGCAATATCATTATCCACATCTTTCTTCTTTTGCATATCACACAAATCAATGAAATTGTTTAGATGGGATGCGGCATCTTCACTAGGAAGGCCAGAAAATTGATCTTTGATGACAAGATTTAGCAAAGCGGCATTAATTTCACAAGATTCAGCATTAGTAGTGGGAGCAATCGGAGTACTAATAAAATTATTGTTGTTCGTGTTGGAGAAGTCACACAATTTAGTATTATCTTGAGCCATCATGAAAAAGCAAACAATCTGATACACGAGCACACAAAAAGCAAGCAAAGAAGACAAATGGAAGAGGATCAAAGAAAAGGAAAATCTTTTCGAAAATTGTTTTAGAGGTGGGGGAGAGGAAAATGAGAGGCGAATGACGAATAATGTAATGCAAGAGAGGAGAGTTTATGATGGGTACTTGGTATGGCTTGACTTGGCGTGGATCTCCCGGGCAACGGTGCCAGAAATTCTTCATGTTACCTCTCGATCTTGTGTTGGTTTTTCCCTTGAAGAGGAAAGGGTGATGCAACAAAGTAGAGTAAGTATTTCCCTCAGCTTGAGAACCAAGGTATAAATCCAGTAGGAGACAACACACAAGTCACCAAATACCTACACAAACAATCAACAACTTGCACCCAACGCGATAAAGGGGTTGTCAATTCATTCACCGTTACTTGCAAAAGTGAGATCTGATAGAGATAGATAAACGGTAAAGTAAATATTTTTGGTATTTTTGGTTTATAGATCGGAAAGTAAAAGATTACAAAATAGTAGATCGGAAACTAGTATGATGGAAAATAGAACTTATATAATGGAAAAGAGACTTAATATGATGGAAAAGAGACCCGGGGGCCATAGGTTTCACTAGTGGCTTCTCTCAAGATAACAAATAATATGGTGGGTGAACAAATTACTGTCGAGCAATTGATAGAAGAGTGCATAATTATGACGATATCTAAGGCAATGATCATGAACATAGGCATCACGTACGTGTCAAGTAGACCGAAACAATTATGTGTCTACTACTATTACTCCACACATCGACCGACTCCTGCCTGCATCTAGAGTATTAAGTTCATGAAGAACAGAGTAACACATTAAGTAAGATGACATGATGTAGAGGAATTAACTCAAGCAATATGATGAAAACCCCATCTTTTTATCCTCGATGGCAACAATACAATACGTGCCTTGCTGCCCCTACTGTCACTAGGAAAGGACACTGCAAGATTGAACCCAAAGCTAAGCACTTCTCCCATGGCAAGAAAAACCAATCTAGTAGGCGAAACTAAACCGATAATTCGAAGAGACTTGCAAAGATATCAAATCATTCATATAAGAGTTCAGAGAAAACTCAAATAATATTTATAGATAATCTGATCATAAATCCACAATTCATCGGATCTCGGCAAACACACCACAAAAGAATATTACATTGAATAGATCTCCAAGAACATCGAGGAGAATATGGTATTGAGAAGCAAAGAGAGAGAAGAAGCCATCTAGCTACTCAGGCTTCATCGGAAGGGCAATGGTGTTGATGTAGAAACCCTCTGTGATCGAATCCCCCTCCGGCAGGATGCCGGAAAAGGCCGCTAGATGGGATCTCATAGGTACGGAAGGTTGCGGCAGTGGAAAAGTGTTTTTGTGGCTCCCCTTGATGGTTTTGGGGTATAAGAGTATATATGGGCGAAAGAATTAGGTCAGGAGAACTCCGAGGGGCCCACAAGGTAGGGGCTCGCCCTCCACCCTTGTGGCTGCCTCGTTGAGTGTCGAACTTCATCTCCAAGTCTCCTGGTTTGCTTCTGGTCCAAGAAAGATCATCGCAAAAGTTTCATTCCGTTTGGACTTCGTTTGTATTCCTTTTCTGCGAAACTCTAAAACAGGCAAAATATAGAAACTGACACTGTGCTCTAGGTTAATAGGTTAGTCTCAAAAATAATACAAAATAGCATATAAATGCATATAAAACATCCAAAACAGATAATCTAATAGCATGGAACAATAAAATATTATAGATACGTTGGAGACGTATGATGCTTCTATCAACCGGTTGGCGGAGTTTGAAATACCCATGCATAAAAAAACAATAGCGAGAGTATGGGTGAAGTGTGTGTAGAACTAGTGCATTGTAAATGTAGCAGATAGCAGGTGGCTGAAAAACATATGACAGGAGACATATGATAGCTCTACAACATTGCATGGCAAACAAAATTAGATTCTACTCCTTATGATTTTTCAATATATGAGCATACGGATGGTTGGGAAATGTGGGTACTCCTCCAGCACAGCACCACATGTCGTCCTATCAAAATAACAGTCGACTGAAAATAAATAGGTTGTCAATTTTTTTATGAATCGTCCGATCTACAAGGAACGGGCAGATGGCCTTCGTCTACCTCTTGCCAGTCACTGTTGACGATCTTTCTGAACCACCAGCGACCATCAGCCCAGATCCCTGCCTCCGCTGCCCTGCCCTCCCCTCGACCTCACACCACCGTCGTGCTTGGCAGCTCCCCCGGCCATCCTTTAAGCCCGTCTGACCTCCAGATCAGGCGCTAGCAGCTCCTAGGCCCCACACACCCCTAAGATAAACACTGAGGCGCTGCTTCCCCGGCATAATAGGTGGACTAGCACCTACTACGCTGAGGAATGTTTCCTTTAATTGGGAATCAACTGAGCAGGAATTGACATCCATGGGGGCGACGGGCCTCTAGCTAAGGTGAAATAGTATATGAGGAGAAACCTTGTGCATCGCGAGTTACTAGGAACATCTAGTATCAGGAAGAAGGTGTAGGAAGAAGCGGTCAACTAGTGTCTTCCGTGGGATGAGTACCATGCAAGCAGACACATAAGATTTGCATGAATAAGAGAAGAGGAGTACCATTTCCGGTTTCCACTGTTGTGTCCTCCAAATGTCGCGGAGATTTTCTTCATTTTACCGGGGGAACCGATGTTTTGGAGGAGGGTGGAGCCTTGGACGAACCCATGGACAAATTGTTGACTGTGTTGCGGTGGCTGGCTAGCGGCAGAGGGGAAGCTGATCTGAGGGGGCGAAGGACGTGTAGCAGGAACAGCTCCTGTGCGGTGGACGGTGGCAACGTTGGAGCGGCAGCGGTGAGGCGCAGGACGGCATGGTTGAACTAGCTCGGGTACAGTGCATGTCGACGTCCTAGAGGCAACTCGGCCTCGGCTTCAACTACTAGTCGTGGAAGGCGTTGCGGTTGCGGTTGCGGTTGTGGTGGCGTTGGATGACGACGTCGGGGTATCGGCTCCGGCGTGATGGAGGAGGGCGGCAGTTTGATGGGTGGGATGGGGTGGCAGACAGAGGATGCCGGGGTTACACGGCTGGTGGAGAGGTAGTTTTGGCACCCAAGAGTACAAATGGGGAATCAGGCGGGGGGAGCTAAGAGGGAACCATGTTTCGGTCTGGGATGTGTTTGTTTTTGGTTTTTTTGAACAGATGGGACGCACTTGTTTGAAATTTGAGCAAAGTACAAACATTTCCCCCTTCTTAAATTTTGAACCTACTGCAGGTCGGGGATAGGACATTAATCCCAGGTGTCCTAAATAGTGGGCGGGAGCAATTTGGGCTGAGTGCATGTGTGCTTAGGCGGCCATGGTGTATGAATGTTTTTCGAAGGCGGTTGTGTGGCGTCTAGATGAAGCTACAAACATACCCCGGTTTAGACCTTTGGACGTCGGGCTGGTAGGTTTCACGGGTCGAAGTTAGAAAAGTAATTTCCTTCTACCAAACATTGGTCTCACGTGGTTTCGAGTGAGTAGAGGCTCTTTTGGCGCTTTGTTAGAAATTTTGAAACATAAGCATTCACGTTTAGAGTACTCTTGAACTTTGAGGATTGACCTAAATAGACAACATTAAATTTGACCTTGTATGTTTGAAAACCTCATTAAATTATGCGCTTCTTTTTGAAATTTTGACACTTGAAAATCCTATAACTATGATTATTTTGGAATGGAGGAGGTAAATTTGAATCTATTTTCGACACGACTATATATGCTATTATGTACAAAAGTAGAGCAAAGATTGGTGCCCCCATAATTTAGGTATGATTTGCAAATGCCACGATATTGAATTCAAATAATTGAATGGACTTCATGTTGAATTCGAATTTTTAAACCACCTTAAGTTGAATTCAAATTATGCTAGTTTATAGCTAGCTAGTTATAATGTTCATTGTATAACTTTTGTATGTATAATGTGCTTTACACACACAATATGAACTATACTCACGTTTATATTCGATTGCTAAAGTGATGCATTGTCTAGAGTTCAAAATACTAACTTTGTGGATCAATTGTGTCAAATAATAACATAGACATGCTCAAATTCGATAGAATGTAGATGTCTGATGGATCAACGACCATTCCTTACACGAATTGAAAATATCATGATCCCATCCTAATATTTGGATACAATTTATATTTTTAATCAATGTGTACATCAGTCTTTTATGTGTAGTTTCACTCTCCATAGGCCCCTCCTCACACACACGCTGAATTTCTCTCTCACACATACGCGCACACCGTGTATATCCATCGGTGATCTCTCACACATGCTCACACACTCTCTCCCAAGGTGTCTTTCTCGCAGACATGCTCTCGATATAACCCTCCCACCCTCTCGCAACAATTTACGGCTATTTTCACTAACCTTTATCACAAGCACTCTTCCTCTCAGAAGCATACACACGCACAATTCCCATCGACCCTTTCTATATACATAGACCTGCCTACGTGTCTCCCGCACGCACATTATATTTAGGCATGTCTCTCATGCATTGTCTCCACCTCTCTTCCTAATTGACGAGTATGATTCTAGAATAGCATTGTGTAGGATGCCCCTTAAAGTTAGGTTGGATGAATGGTAATATCCGAAATAAGGGGTTACCTTAGTCCGAGGACCTAGAGTTACAAATCCTAGCCGGCTTTGTCAGTGGACATAGAGTCCTTCATGGCTCTGCTATCTTTGTCTTGTACGACTAGTCCTCCATGGGTCTCCCTAAATGCGTCACGAGCCGACCAATGTAGTGCAGAACGGAACCGAACCAAGGGCCTCACCTCGGATCACCGGACCTCATGCGGTGACACACCCTCTGCCCCCAGGTCTTGTTATCTTCTCACACCCACACATACCAACACAGATACCACACAAAATATTTTCTCCTCGTGCCTGTATCCCCTCCCCCTTGCATATACACACTCAAGGGCATCTCTCGCCGTGACATCCTATTCGTCTCTCTCTCTAGACCTCTCTCATTTCTCGTGCTACCTCTCCCACGTCCACCCCCCCCCAGCGGCCCCTGTATCCATGCCTCCCTCGAATACGTAATACATACACATACCTCTCTAGGCCCTGCCAAATACATCAACTACACATTCACACATGTTACATCACGTGCCCCATTGATCTAAAAAGCCCTCTCTTTGTGTTTATTTTGCATACAACATTTCTTTTGAATAAAAGCACACAAAGTATGGCCAAAAAATTATTTTAGAATTTCTACATATATACAAAATTACAAAGTTATATGGATGAGTATGAACGTTAATTTGCATTGCATGGTGCACCAATGATATTTATTCCATGCTGCAAATTTTTATATTTTTATACTATATATAAAGTTAGTCATAATAAATAGAAATGAAGAGCATCTCTCTCTCCATCGCATACACCCCCTCTACGCCCCTTTCACGTACGCACACGAACTATCTATATGTCCTCTAAAAGTACGCCCCAGCACATTCACGCATGTTTCATCTTTCTCTCGCGATATATACAGTGACGATCATTGTATTTGAAGCGAAAGCACGATACGTATATTGGACTTCAGAACCCACTCATTACGGTCACCATTTAAGTTTTATGGTTATTATACAGCCACGGGCTCACCGTACAACTCTGTATTTGCTGGACACGACTAGTTGACCAGTTAAACGCTCCATGTGGCACCTCTAGTGTTGCATCACATTATCTCACTACCATTGGGACCACCTGTCGGCATGTATAAGAATGAAAATAAACAGTAAAAAAATATTGGACGGTGGTTCGAAGTCATGACCGCGGGCACATCGGACAAGGTGGCCTTGTATTTGTTTGCTGAGTCGTATGCTTTAACACACATGAGCTGGTGTGGTGATTATACACACACTCACGCATGCACACGAACTGAATGCACACAACACTCACACGAACACGCACAGCCACGCACGCACGAAACACTCACACGTACACACACAGCCACGCACGCACGCAACACTCACACGCAGGCATTCATGTACACCACATGACCAACCACACTCTCACGCTCAAGTGCTCAACCTACACATGCATGCACACACATCAAGCCCTGACAAACACATACACAACCAAGTGGTTCACGTGGGTTGGAGTCTTGTGGCGCCTGCATAAATTTGTGTTCATCTGACCTTTTTCCTATGCAAACTGACAGGTGTGACCCACAAGGAACATGGTCAGTTTAACTAGTCAACATAGTGCCACGCAGACTATTTGGCTGGTCAACAGAGTGCAATCCGATGCTGAACGGTGAGCAAGTGACTGTATAATCACCGCAAAATGTATATAGTGACCGTAATTAGTGTATTCTAAAGTTCGGTGACCGTACTACGCTTTTCGCTTGAAATACACTGACCGCCCGTGTATTTATATCTTCTCTCGCTCTCTCTGTGGAGCGAGTAGGCGAACGTGCCAGTGCCTAAATTGGTGCACGCCACCCCATTATTGTTGTACTGGTTTTGTAAGAGCGAACAAGCATTCACATATATTGTACAAACCGTAGATATGAGTTACAAATGCTATGAAGACGAATACAAATATTTGAATCCACATTATGCCCAATTTCTCTCTGTAGGCCCTCCAAAAGTACATCTTGACACGTTCTCGCATGTTACATCTAACAACTATGCAATACTTCACTACTACTACACTCTAACACAATAAATCATATGTGTTTTTAGTTTTACTACATCTCATATTGTTACTTAATTATTCAGTTTGCATACATTAAAATTGCCTTTGAAATGTATGTCTAGTATCATCTACGGCGCGGGAAAAATCTCGCCCTTGCCTGCTTAATCGGGTTTGTATCGATGGATCATGCGAAACAACAAAACTATAGTAGTACTACAGTCCAAGTAATAGTTCACTGGGTCGCCATGTCATGTACTCCTCCATCGTAAGAGTGGAGCGCTCACTTTCAGAAATGTACTAGTCCCTTTAGCCAACATGTGGGACATGAAGCAACCAGGTCCACGTGCCATACCAAAATAACAGTGCAGAGCAGAAGGGTGAAGCACCCTAGTCATGGTGCTGGCATAGTAATGAGCAATGAGGCATCAAATCACAAAGCTGCACCTTTCCTGCAGTTAAGTTGGAGGGACGAAGTAATAATGCTAAAAATAAGTTGGAGGGACGAAGCAACCATCATTTTACTCGTTGTTGAATCCGCTTCTCCCTCATCTTCTTCAAGTTAAAACAATGTGTTGCTTCTGCCGTTGTTTTTCCTCATGTGGGACGTGGATTGACATGGTAAAGCACTGACACCTAGGACCGCATGTTAGCAAACCGCCAGGCCAACATCCTCTAAAAATAAGAAACATCCACCGCCTTCTGCGCAACAAAATCACCCCCTTTTTACTAATCTTGATACTATAATTTTTTAGATTAATATAATCAAGATTTGTATAGATAGCACACAGGAGCAAAACCAAGTGGTACGGTTAAGGGCATCCACAATCTTTCCTCTTCCTGCTCTGAAAGGTTAGCACTAATAATACCAGGATATATCTTCTTTTCATCAAGATAAGCATATTTAAGAGTATCGGGTAATGGTTTAAGCTCAAACACGGGATCACCCTTGGGTGGTGGAGGATCCCCTAAGATTTCAACAGGCAAGTTGTGTTTTAAAATAGGTCCTTGTTTAAAGAATACTTCATCTATTTCCCTTCTTTCATTCATATACATATGATTTTAATGGTCTAGCAAATATTGTTCTAAAGGAACAGTAGGAGGCACGGCAATATAAGCAAGACCAATAATTTCATCCTTACTAGGCAATTCTTTATCATGGGGTTGTCTATGAAATTTAGCAAAATTAAACTCATGAGACATATCCCCTAACCCAACAGTAACAACATCCTTTTCGCAATCTATCTTAGCATTAACAGTGTTCAAGAAGGGTCTACCAAATATGATGGAACAAAAGCTATCTTGTGGGGAACCAAGTACAAGAAAATCAGCAGGATATTTAACTTTCCCACACAAGACTTCAACATCTCTACCAATCCCAACTGGTGAAATAGTATATCTATTGGCAAGCTTAATTGTAACATCAATTTCTTCTATCTCAGCAGGTGCAATATAATGAATGATTTCTTTGTATAAGGAATGAGGTATTGTACTAGCACTAGCACCCATATCACATAAGCCATGATAACAATGATCTCCTATTTTAACAGAAATAACAGGCATGCCTACAACATGTATATGTTTATTTTTAGTATCGGGTCTAGCAATTCTAGCAGCTTCATCACAGAAGTAAATAACATGCCCATCAATATTATCAGCCAACAGATCTTTAACCATACCAATACTAGGTTCTACTCTAATTTGCTCAGGAGGTGTACATGTTCTAGTATTACTCTTACGAACCACAATTGAAGCTTTAGCATGATCCTTTATCCTAACAGGGAAAGGTGGTTTCTCAATATAAGTAGTAGGAACAATAGGATCATTATAAGTGATAGTCTTTTCTTCAACTATAATAGGTGCAACTACTTTTACTTCAATGGGAGGATTATATTTAAACCACTTCTCCTTAGGGAGATCAACATGAGTAGCAAATGATTCATAGAAAGAAGCTACTATCTCAGAGTGAAGTCCATATTTAGTGCTAAATCCACGAAAAGCATCGGTATTCATAAAATATTTAACATAATCAAACTTAGTTGTCATACCCGACTCCTTAGAATCGTCGGAATCCCAATCTTCAGAGTTGTGTTTAATTCTTTCCAATAAATCCCATTTGAATTCAATAGTCTTCATCATAAAAGACCCAGCACAAGAAGTATCGAGCATGGTGCGGTTGTTGAGAGAAAGCCGAGTATAAAAGTTTTGAATAATCATTTCTCTTGAGACCTCATGATTGGGGCATGAATATAACATTGACTTAAGCCTCCCCCAAGCTTGAGCGATGATTTCTCCTTCGCCAGGCCAAAAATTATATATATAATTACGATCACGATGAACAAGATGCATAGGATAAAACTTTTGGTGAAATTCCCATTTCAATCGTTTATAGTCCCAGGATCCCATATCATCACATAGCCTATACCATGTCAATGCATCTACCTTCAAAGATAAAGGGAAGACCTTTTCTTGATAACATCATTAGGCATACCTGCAAGCTTAAATAATCCACAAACTCCATCCACATAGATTAGGTGTAAATCAGGATGCAATGTTCCATCTCCTGCAAAGGGATTAGCTAGCAGTTTCTCTACCATACCTGAAGGAATTTCAAAATAAACATTTTTAGTAGGTTCAGGAGCAACTCTTTGCTCTACTGGTCAGGGTGAAGATACCCCGAACAAGCCCCTCAAAGGATTAGTTTCCATAGTAACAAGTGACAGTAAATTTCAGCACACTATATAAATGTTTCCTTACCAAGTTCCACTTACCAAAGGCGCTTCACTCCCCGGCAATGGCGCCAGAAAAGAGTCTTGATGACCCACAAGTGTAGGGGATCTATCGTAGTCCTTTCGATAAGTAAGAGTGTCGAACCCAACGAGGAGCAGAAGGAAATGACAAGCGGTTTTCAGTAAGGTATTCTCTGCAAGCACTGAAATTGTAGGTAACAGATAGTTTTGTGATAAGATAATTTGTAACGGGTAACAAGCAATGAAAGTAAATAAGGTGTAGCAAGGTGGCCCAATCCTTTTTGTAGCAAAGGACAAGCCCGGACAAGGTCTTATATGGAGAAAAGTGCTCCCGAGGACACATGGGAATTGTCGTCAAGCTAGTTTTCATCACACTCATATGATTCGCGGTCGTTACTTTGATAATTTGATATGTGGGTGGACCGGTGCTTGGGTACTGCACTTTCTTGGACAAGCATCCCACTTATAATTCACCCCTATTGCAAGCATCTGCAACTACAAAGGAAGTATTAAGGTAAACCTAACCATAGCATGAAACATGTGAATCCAAATCAGCCCCTTACGAAGAAACACATAAACTAGGGTTTAAGCTTCTGTCACTCTAGCAACCCATCATCTACTTATTACTTCCCAATGCCTTCCTCTAGGCCCAAACAATGGTGAAGTGTCATGTAGTCGACGTTCATATAACACCACTAGAGGAGATACAACATACATCTCATCAAAATATCGAACGAATACCAAATTCACATGACTACTAATAGCAAGACTTCACCCATGTCCTCAGGAACAAACGTAACTACTCACAAAGCATATTCATGTTCATAATCAGAGGAGTATTAATATGCATTAAGGATCTGAACAGATGATCTTCCACCAAATAAACCAACTAGTATCAACTATAAGGAGTAATCAACACTACTAGCAACCCACGGGTACCAATATGAGGTTTTGGTACAAAGATTGGATACAAGAGATGAACTAGGGTTTGAGAGGAGATGGTGCTGGTGAAGATGTTGATGGAGATTGACCCCCTCTCGATGAAGGATTGATGGTGATGATGACTTCCCCCTCCCGGAGGGAAGTTTCCCCGGCAGAACAGCTCCGCCGGAGCCCTAGATTGGTTCCACCAAGGTTCCGCCTCGTGGCGGTGGAGTTTCATCCCAAAAGCTTTCTTATGATTTTTTCCAGGGTAAGAGACTTCATATAGCAGAAGATGGGCATTGGAGGGCTGCCAGGTGGCCCACGAGGCAGGGAGCTAGGGCGCGCCCCCACCCTCGTGGGTGGTGGGTGGCCCCCATCGGGTATTTCTTCCACTTAATATTTTTTATTAATTCCCAAAATGACTTTTGTGGAGTTTCAGGACTTTTGGAGCTATGCAGAATAGGTCTCCAATATTTGCTCCTTTTCCAGCCCAGAATCCCAGCTGTCGGCATTCTCCCTCTTCATGTAAACCTTGTACAATAAGAGAGAATAGCCATAAGTAGTATGACATAACATGTAATAACAGCCCATAATGCAATAAATATCAATATAAAAGCATGATGCAAAATAGACGTATCAGATGTCAAATCACAAAGCACGAATGAAGCAATCATCATTTCACTCTTCGCTGACTCCGCTTCTCCATCATCTTCTTCGAGAAACCACCTTACCGCACTAAGCTGGATGTACGACGCTATTGTGTAGTACTAGTACATTGACGTGTGCTTTGGTTCAACGGACTTCCTGGATGAAAATAAGGCGGTTATCTCGGCTTGCAGGCAGCACTTGCGAACGACTTACCATGGTCTCCCTCAATGTTGTTTTCCGTCGAACGCACTTCGCCAAACCACAACATTCGAGATATCATTGACATCACCGCAATGGGGAAGGAAGTCAAATAGTTACTACCTCCATTTTTTGTACACAAGGAAAGTATCAAATTTACAATTTGCAGAAGGCCACTAACAATAATTGAGGCAAAATTGATGAAGTTTGCCTCGTACTAGCAACCAAGGACATTAAAAAACCCTTGCATGCATGCAGAAGTGAGAAGGTTGGTTTGCATGGTGCTGCATTAATCAAGCGATGGGGAGTGAGATGGTTAGCTCTTTGGGCGTTGATAAAAAATACGCATTAATTGACACGTCAAATGAGGATTTGTATCAATCAATCCCGCGAAGGAAAACCCCGCCTTTCTTTTTTAACACAAGTAGTAGTACGTACGTACTTGTATCTTGTTTGGGTCTAGGCCTTGCATTGCCATACTTCGCCACACATTTTTGCCAAGATTGCCTAAATTTTTCAAAATGAAAAGGAGGTACACTTGCGCACGGCTGTCATAGTCGCACCGCACCCTCACACAGTCGCTCCTGCACGCTGCAAACCCAACCAAGGGAATGCATCCTCACTGACACGTGCTACCGCATGTGATCAAACCAAACACAGCCATCCCGCTGACACATAATTTTCGGCCATACAATATGTTTATCCAAACACGTGTTGGGGAAGATCCGTATGGCCCGTGCGGTGGTCTGTTGGGGAAGAAGAAGAGGTGAGGAAGAAGAAAGGTTAGGAGACATAGGATATTCATCCAACCGCCTAAAATGGTCGATTGGCCCAAATGATGAAAGTCAGGCGACTTGCATAAATATATGTTTTTACACAAAAGATCTCTAGAAACAACAACATAAAGAAAAAATTATCACTCCTCGTGCAACGAGATGACCTTGTTGTCTTTGGTTGCCGGCGTGAACCAGCCGTAGTTGCCGATGTGCGTCTCCGCACCGTGGTTGTCCTCGGCCTCCAGCTACATGTTCACGCGGAGCGTGCGGGCGCTTTGTACGGATGCAAGCACCACCCGATTCAAGTCCAGGATGTCTACTTCCGCCTGCAGGAGGGCCTCGATGGCAGCGGCATCCACGCGCTCCACATCGAGTTGAGCCTCCGCCGCTCGGTTCAAGTCTAGTACATCCGGTTTCGCCTACAGGAGGGCCTCGATGGCAGCGACATCCACGCGCTCTGCGTCAAGTTGAGCCTCCGCTGCCCGGTTCACATCCACGCCATCTTGTTCCGCCTGTAGGAGGGCCTCGATGGCAGCAACATCCGCATGCTCCACGTTGAGTTGAGCCTCTACCTCTTGGTCCTCCTTTAGGATTGCCAGGTTGAATCGCTGGCCCACCTGCACCATTGGGGACCCGGACACCGGCACGAAGATGACGTCTATCGTCTCGTACACATCAGGGGCCTTCTGCGCCGCAACCTCCACCATGAACATTGGATCATCTTCCTCCTCCTCGGAGCTTGGCTCCAGAGAACCCTAGGATTGGCCCATCGCAAAGCATGCTTGGAAATGGAGGTCTGTGGCGCCGACTGCCACCACTGTCTCTGTGTGGCGCTCCGGCGGTAGCATCTTGTAGTACGTGATCTTGTGGCGCACCATGGCTTTCCGTTGAACTAGGGGACGGTTGATGCGGGCTAGGGGATCGAAAGGTGGGGGAATTGGATGGAGAGGTGTGGTTTTGGGCAGTGGTGACCAGCCGTCAGGTAGCTGGTGTAGGCCAAGCAGCGAAGGTTCTGGTGTGAATAGTGGTTCTAGTGATGACCAGTCAATCAGTTTTGACTGTACATCACTCTTGTCACGTTCGTGTTGCAACCCAGCAAGTTGGACCCTTCACGTCGCTCACCGAATGGAACGCACTTCGTCTTGCGTTTTTACTCGCTTGTGGGACCGCAGTTGAGAGCAAACTCACGTCCCTCCCCCTCCCTAGCTCGCGTCATTTATACTACTAGAAGAGAGAGAGGTCAGACGAGTGTTACTAGTACTCCCTCTATTTTTTGCGGAGTATATAAAAACAAAGGGAGTGTACTACTAGTACAATGAGCACTGCATACTCTACTGCAGATGGTGCCAGTACTCCACTAGTACTATTGGACAGGGAGCTTAAATAAGTTACTATTGGACTGGTTATACGTGGCGAAATCCTAGTAGGAAGACATGTGCGAGAACGAGCACATTCACGTGTTTGAAAACAAATTGGAAACCATCTCTGTTTGAATACAAATCTAGGAGTACGTACGAATCTAACAATACTGATTGGGCGTTGTTGAATCTTGATACTTTTTTCTATAAGTTTGATCAAAGTAGAGATACTTTGACTACTCATAAAACTTATATGTAAACTAGAAAGGATCGGAGGGAGTATATTGTACGTTCAAAAGCGAAACAAAAAATGAATACTCTTTGCATATGATTTGCTGATGCTATGATCACCGATTCAAAATTTTGAATCCGCCTTAGGTATCACAAATGCACCCACTCATTCTCTCTCGGTTTCATCTCGGGGTCCGGAGATCGATTGAAAGAGGACTAGGGTGGGTACAGTATGTTCGTTTCGCTTTTGAACGTACAATATACTCCCTCTGATCCCCACAGACCCCCCGGGTCATTTCTATCATAGGAACACACCAAAACTTTATCTCCTTGCACGACACGCACTTGATCTCTCAACATCAATTGATCTCGTCGAGATGAGTTGGGGCATGCACCGAATGGGATGTGAAAACTAAGATGGGAAGCGACACGTAGTGGAGGCAAAGTGAAACTTTAAACGAATCGTTTGTGTGTATGCATGTCGAACGAATTACAACATTAGAAACACAAGCATGGTCTAGGCCCACATGCGAATGATACTCAGCAAAATGTTCAAATGAGGCATGCGGGAGGATGGACTCGACCAGAGGGTGGCATGATCGATGGAGAAGAGGATTGGATAGGAATGAGAAATAAGCAATGCCACATGATTATACTTGAATGGCTCAAATAAACAATAAGTTGTCTTGTTTTCCCTTCCGTCTTGGCCATGGAGTAAGATACTCCCTCCATTTTTATTTACTCTGCATATTAGGTTTGACTGAAGTCAAACTTCATAAAATTTGACCAAATTTATAGAAAAAATATGAACATTTACAATAGAAAATCTATATGATGTTAAAGTATATTCAATAATGAATCTAATGGTATTGATTTGTTATTGTATATGTTATTATTTCTCTCTATAAACTTTGTCAAAGTTTACAAAGTTTGACTTTGAGCAAAGCTAAAATGCAGAGTAAATAAAAAGAGAGGGAGTACGCAGGGACTAGTATAGTTACTACTGCCGGAACATGGTAGGTTGGCCCCCTAAACGCGGGCACGGACCAGGCACACCTCAATTATTCCTTCAAACAGTTGGACACCAATATTAGCACACCATCCGGCTACTTAATCAAGTGTTACGCTTCACTAGTTGAAAAGGAAAAGGGTGGTACCGTACCCAAAACCACCACACTTGGGGCTAGGGTAACAACTTGGTACTATACCACATTTGAACCAGGGCACAAAAACTGCCTGTTCTACGCCTCATGCGCAATGCGGAGCACTGATGCTCGAATTTGGCTGGGAAAACAGAGAAACCGACATGTGGGGTACACCTGTCGGGATGACGTGGTGCAAACTAGTCCAATGGAGGAGCTGGCCCACGACCTCCTCGCCACCGGCAATCGTTCATGTGGGTCGTGAGGGCCAGCAATGCGGCACAGCTCCCGCACCGCCTCTGGACATGGCAACCGTGGTGAGCGACACGCTCATCGTCGTTGAACATGCTCGGCTTTAGGATGCCGAGGGTGGCGTTAGCGCTATGGAACGACTAGCAGATCAACACCCGGCTCGTCAAGGATGCACGGGGCGCCGAAGTGCACGCGTGCCGCGACGCTTCCGTGAAGTGTTCTAGCGCGGCCAACTGCATCCGTAGGACCTGAGACTATGCCAGGCCATCTTGCTTTTTCAATGACATGTGGGGATCGCATGTGAGAAAAGGGCATCTCCAACGTTGCCACGACAACAGCTGACTACCCTAGCACACCAAAAACCCTCGTCCCTCGCGTCGTCATGCGGTGCGTTCCCAGCCGGCACCAGCTGCCCGCATTCATGCCATCCGTCCGTATGCCGTCATTAAGAGGCCCGGTGCTCGAGGAACCAACTACATCAACTTAATGACGCACTCGGATGTTTGGCCTCACCGGAATGTGCTACTTAAAGTGGCAACGCCCAGCTAAACTCCACACCATAGCGTATCCTCCTGTTACCTGGCACCACATCCGCCATGACCACGAGCGCGAACGCTCTGCCAGAAAGCTTGTCTTTGGGGATGAAGCTCGAGGTCGCCGCCCTCGCTCAAGTCGCCGCTTGCAACGGAATAGCAGCGTAGCCGGACATGGACGCGACCACACAAGCGTTGGCCAAGCTGGCGGCCGACGACGGGAGCACCGTCAGCCACGCGTCCTACTTGCAGCCGTCCAACGTTCGATGGCACATGTGGCAGGTGAAACGATGGACCGTCTACGTCCATCATCATCGAACTCACATCCACTGGCACCACCGAGGTCGGGGACTCCTTCAAGGATGAGTAGGGTATGGGAGGCGGCAGGGCATGGTGTGCCAACTGGTCGGCCCGTCTCCCGTGTTCTACTCTTCCTTGCCGGAGACCGCACCCTCATTTCACGGGTCTTGAACCCCGCCCCCGTACATGGAGATGGCAGATGGAAGATGTCAGTCGCCACCGTAGAATAGGTTTAGGGTCGGGTTTGTTTTATTTTTCTGTCCTATAGAAGTTCGAAATGTAATGAAAATCTGTCGTGTTTGCATGAGTCTCGTTCGGTGTATATGAACTTTCACAATAATAGTAAGATATATTGTATGAGTATGAAAATATATGGAATGATGATTTTTTTTCTTTGTGTATAAACTTAGAAGGTTTGACCCGAGACAAAGCTAACATGCGAAGTAAATAAACACATAGAGTCTACATACACAATTTATCTTAGTCACTTCAATAGTACGTCCACTACACATTCACGCATTTCACATCTTTCTACATCTACGAGAACCTACGAAAGGGTTAACATAAATTGCCTCTCTCTCCACCCTAATTTTCATGGTGGTGGGCCCCTCCCTCCCCCCAATCTCCAATCAACATCCCACATGTTTCAAGTTACTTTAATTACGTAACTGGGATTACGTAGGTGTAGCATTACTCATCCTAAAAAATCAACTAAGCCCACCTCCCAGCATATCGGGCTGGAAAAGACCCGACTGCGTTGTTTTAGTCGGGATTACCAGATTACTACTAGTAGTAGTAGTATCGATGGATCACGCGAAGCACCAAGTTTAAAAGGAAAAAAGGTGGTACACTCATAGCACGCCTGTCACCTTGCACCTCTCACATGGTCGGTCCTGCACACGGCTCACACAAACGGAACGCGCTTCGGCCTACCTCTTCACTGACACGTGGGATCGCACTTGGAGAAACCGACTAAGGGAGTCCTGGACTAGGGGGTGTCCGGATGGCCGGACTATGACCTTTGGCCGGACTCCCGGACTATGAAGATACAAGATTGAAGACTTCGTCCCGTGTCCGGATAGGACTTTCCTTGGCGTGGAAGGCAAGCTTGGCAATTCGATATGAAGATCTCCTCCCATTGTAACCAACTCTGTGTAACCCTAGCCCTCTCCGGTGTCTATATAAACCGGAGATTTTTAGTCCGTAGGATGAACAACAATCATACCATAGGCTAGCTTCTAGGGTTTAGCCTCCCTGATCTCGTGGTACATCCACTCTTGTACTACCCATATCATCAATATTAATCAAGCAGGAGTAGGGTTTTACCTCCATCGAGAGGGCCCAAACCTGGGTAAAAACATCGTGTCCCTTGTCTCCTGTTACCATCCGCCTAGACGCACAGTTCGGGACCCCCTACCCGAGATCCGCCGGTTTTGACACTGACATTGGTGCTTTCATTGAGAGTTCCTCTGTGTCGTCACCTTTAGGCCCGATAGCTTCTTCGATCATCAACCATGACGCGGTCCAGGGTGAGACTTTTCTCCCCGGACAGATCTTCATATTCGGCGGCTTCGCACTGCGGGCCAACTCGCTTGGCCATCTGGAGCAGATCGAAAGCTTCGCCCCTGGCCATCAGGTAAGGTTTGGAAGTTTAAACTACACGGCCGACATCCGCGGGGACCTGATCTTCGATAGATTCGAGCCACGGCCGAGCACGCCGCACTATCACGATGGGCATGATTTAGCTCTGCCGCCGGACAGCGCCCAGAGCGTCGCTCAGGTGCCCGCTCCGACCATTAGCTCGGAGCCAACCGCGCCAATTAGGGACGGACAGTTGGACGCCACCCCAGGTGCCGCAATCCCTACGGCAATAGAGCCGAACACCAACCCAGTCCTTGGCGAGGCCTATGACTCCAGGGTGCCGGACTCCGTTCCGAACTCCGAATCTTCCGCACCTCTTCCGATCGAACCCGATTGGGCTCCGATCATGGAGTTCACCGCCACGGACGTCTTTCAGCACTCGCCCTTTGGCGATATCCTGAATTCACTAAAGTCTCTCTCTTTGTCAGGAGAGCCCTGGCCGGATTACGGTCAGCATGGTTGGGATACGGACGACGAAGAAATTCGAAGCCCACCCACCACCCACTTCCTAGCCACTGTCGACGATTTAACCGACATGCTCGACTTTGACTCCGAAGACATCGACGGTATGGACGCCGATGAAGGAGACGACCAAGAACCAGCACCTATAGGGAACTGGAAAGCCACCTCATCATATGACATATACATGGTGGACACCCCCAAAGCAGGGGATGGCGATGAAAAAACATAGGACGACCCCTCCAAGAAGCAACCCAAGCGTCGACGTCAGCGGCGCCGCTCTAAATCCCGCCAAAGCAAAAACGGCGAATCCGGCACCGGAGATAACAACACACCGGACAGTGCCGAAGACAACCCCCTCCAGCAGGATTCAGCGCAGGAGAACGAAGGAGCCAGCCCTCATGAGAGAGCTGAGGACATGAAGGTCGAGGATGACAATTATATGCCTCCCTCCGAAGATGAGGCAAGCCTCGACGACAACGAATTCGTCATGCCAGAGGATCCCGTCGAACAAGAGCATTTCAAACGCAGGCTTATGGCCACGGCAAGCAGCCTCAAGAAAAAACAGCAGCAGCTTAGAGCTAACCAAGACTTTCTAACCGACAGATGGAACGAAGTCCTGGCGGCCGAAGAGTATAAACTCGAACGCCCCTCCAAGAGCTACCCAAAGCGCAGGCTGCTACCCCAACTTGAAGAGGAAGCAACTAAACCTACATCACTGGCATACGATGCGCCCGATCGGCCACCCCGTGGCCGCGACAGAGAGCCTTCAGGCCCTCGACCCAAGCCGCACCCCGGCACCGCTCAAAAAATACCAGAGTGCGGGGAGACGCAACAGACCTGTGAGACATATTGGAGAATAAGGCAAGGCAAACAAGATCGATCTATGGATCGCGTGGGCGCCCCACTTCACGTGACGATAACCGTCACGCCGGATATGATAAATACGGCCAGGCCGAACACAAAAGACAAAGCTCATCCGAGATGCGTCGCGATATAGCCCAGTATAGGGGCGCCGCACACCCACTATGCTTCACAGACGAAGTAATGGATCATCAAATCCCCAAGGGTTTTAAACCCGTCAACATCGAATCATACGATGGCACAACAGATCCCGCGGTATGGATCGAGGATTATCTCCTTCATATTCACATGGCCCGTGGTGATGATCTACACGCCATCAAATACCTCCCGCTCAAGCTTAAAGGACCAGCTCGGCATTGGCTTAACAGCCTGCCAGCAGAGTCAATTAGTTTATGGGAGGACCTGGAATCCGTGTTCCTTGACAACTTCCAGGGAACTTATGTGCGACCACCAGACGCTGATGACCTAAGCCACATAATCCAGGAGCTAGAGGAATCGGCCAGACAATTCTGGACACGGTTCCTAACCAAGAAAAATCAAATAGTCAACTGTCCGGACGTCGAGGCCCTTGTAGACTTCAGGCACAACATCCAAGACGAATGGCTTTCCCGGCACCTAGGACAGGAAAAGTCGAAATCTATGGCAGCCCTCACGACACTCATGACCCGCTTTTGTGCGGGAGAAGACAGCTGGCTAGCTCGTAGCAATAACATAACCAAGAGCCCTGGCAATTCGGATACCAAGGACAACAATGGCAGGTCACATCGCAACAAGCACAAGTGCCGCATTAATGGCGACAATAGTGAGGATATGGCAGTCAATGCCGGATTCAGAGACTCTAAACCCGGTCAGCGGAAGAAGCCATTCAAAACAAACCCTCTGGGCCCATCAAGTTTAGACCGGATACTCGATCGCTCGTGTGAGATACACTGCACCCCGAACAACCAGCCAACCACACCAACAGGGATTGTTGGGTGTTCAAGCAGGCAAGCAAGTTAAGTGCCGAAACCAGAGACAAGGGGCTGCATAGCGATGACGAGGAGGAGCCCCGGCCGCCGAACAACAGAGGACAGAAGGGATTCCCCCCGCAAGTGCGGACGGTGAACATGATATACGCAACCCATATCCCCAAAAGGGAGCGGAAGCGTGCTCTAAAGGACGTCAATGCGTTGGAGCCAGTCGCCCCAAAGTTCAACCCATGGTCCTCCTGCCAGATCACTTTTGATCGAAGGGACCACCCCACTAGCATTCGTCACGATGGATTCGCCGCATTGGTCCTAGACCCAATCATCGACGGATTTCACCTCACTAGAGTCCTAATGGACGGTGGCAGCAGCCTGAACCTGCTTTATCAGGATACAGTGCGAAAAATGGGTATAGATCCCTCGAGGATTAAACCCACAAAGACAACCTTTAAAGGCGTCATACCAGGTGTAGAAGCCAGCTATACAGGCTCGGTTACACTCGAAGTGGTCTTCGGTTCCCCAGATAATTTCCAAAGTGAAGAGTTAATCTTCGACATAGTCCCATTCCGCAGTGGATATCACGCCCTGCTCGGACGAACCGCATTTGCAAAATTCAATGCGGTGCCGCACTATGCATATCTCAAGCTCAAGATGCCAGGCCCTCGCGGAGTCATCACGATAAATGGAAACACCGAACGCTCTCTCCGAACGAAGGAACACACGGCGGCCCTGGTGGCGGAAGTACAAAGTAGCCTTTCAAGGCAATTCTCCAATCCAGGTGTTAAACGTCCGGACAACGTCAAGCGAGCCTGAAGTAACCTACAACAAAGCCGGTTGGCACGTTCCGAGCAAGCATAGCAGTGCGGCCCCAACCCCAGCCCTCGCCAGATGGTGATATCGGTACCATGCGTACATAATTACGCTTTGGAAATACCATGGGCATAAGGGGAGGGGCACAACTACGGCACGCCTAGAATGCGGCTCAACCGCACCTATGGGCTCCCTAATCCGCCGTTTCTCTTTTTATACACTTTCAGGACCCAACTATTCGGAAGGCTTGTCCGGCAATACACTCGCCGAACACACGATGCAACAGCCAGGGAGAGAACAAGACACGTCAAATGTCCAGGTGGTCTCTATAAGGAGCTAAATACCTGTTTTACTTAAAATCCCGCAGCTTACCCCTGGAGGGGGATATGTCAAATAATCCCATCTCTTGTTTATCGCACTATTTATATTGTTCTGATTTCATAGCAGCCCTTTTTTAATAAACAATACATAACTCTTATCTATTATTGTGTTCATCTGTTTTCATACAAATATGTTCAGTCATGACATTATGCAACCGTACACTTTGGTACGGCCAATACACCACGGGCTTAAGCACCCCATAACATGGTGTGAGAAGACCGAACACTCGCATGAGTGCGGCACCCCGAACTTATAGCACTATATGCATCGGCTCCGAATCATGTCTTGGGTCAATAGTTGGGTTTGCCCGGCTCCCATGTTTTGGTACCTTACGTTCCGCAATGTTGGCTAAGGTAGCGCTGGGAGAACTACTGCGATTGTGCCCCAGTTGAGCTGGGTTAACACCTCAGTAGAGAAAGCTAAAACTGACCGTCATGATAGTGCGAGAGACTGGTCGCTGTTCGCGAGGTTTTTCAAGTCCTTAAAGACTTATGCCGCTTAGAGTGAGGAGCCGGACTTATCCGGCCTAGGCCTGGATAGCGCCCCGAACTCGGTCTTCTGAATACTTGGGGCTTCGCCGAAATTTAAAATTATAGAATTCTATGGCTAAGTGAGAGTGATAAAGCATTATAAGTCCGATGGCCTGGTTCGTTGTGCTGAGCGCCTCCCTAGATGGACCCAAGAATGGGAACAAGAGCGCTCAGGTTTATCCCGAACACCCCAGCACTCATGGCATGGGGGTAGAAGCCGACGACTTGCATCTCTCAGATTTGATAAACGGCCGCACAGAAGGTAATATTTTAAATTAACATGCGTTGCTTAATGCATATGAACAAAGTTTTCAGCGTACAGGATAACAGATGCGAGTCTACTCAAAAATTACATCTTTGGAGCATTCGTCCGCTATAAGGCGGGCACCCTTCAGGACGCCCTTATAATACATCTTGGGCGTGCGATACTCCTTGCCCGGCGGTGGCGTGTCCGTCAAAAGCTTCTCAGCGTCCAGCTTGCCCCAGTGCACTTTAGCACGGGCAAGGGCCCGACGGGCACCTTCGATACAGACGGAGCGCTTGATGACCTCAATCCACGGACACGCATCCACCAGCCGCCGCACCAGACCGAAGTATCTCCCAGGCATGGCTTCTCTAGGCCACAGCCGAACTATGAGGCCCTTCATGGCCTGTTCGGCCACCTTGTGGAGCCCGACCAGCTGCTTCAGCTGGTCGCTCAGGGGCACCGGATGTTCGGCCTCAGCATACTGAGACCAGAACACCTTTTCCGTCGAGCTCCCCTCCTCGGCTCGGTAGAATGCGGCAGCATCAGACACACTTCGGGGCAGGTCGGCGAACGCTCCTGGAGAGCTCCGGATTCGGGTAAGTAACAGATAATTTACTTTTATATTCTTGCTTTGCATAAACAATGCCTTAGCCGCCGCTATCTTCTTCATCGCCTCGATCTCCTGGAGGGCCTTCTGGGCTTCGTCCTTAGCGGTTTTGGCACTCTCAAGAGCCAAGGCGAGCTCGGACTCTCGAGCCTTCGAGTCACGCTCCAAACTCTCGTGTTTCTCCATGAGAGCCTGGAGCTCTTGCCGCACCTCCGCCGCCCGCGCCTCCTGCTTCTCTCGCTCGCTGCGCTCCAAGGCCGCACTGTTTTCAGCCTTGGACACCGCTTCCTTCAGGGTCGCCACCTCGGCCGTGGCCCCTGCAACATTTATGTTGGTCCTGTCAGTATCTGCAACCAAGTATTTCTATATACATTTACATGCGGTATTACATACCCTCCTTGTCCTCGAGCTGCTTCTTGGCACGGCCGAGCTTGTTCTCGGACCGCTCGAGGCTCTCCTTCAATGCATTAACCTCCGCAGTTAGTGCAGCAGAGGTCAGCAGCGTAGCCTGCATTCCCATATTGACATATTTATGTTAGACTCATGCGTATATCTTTTTAGATCCTCAGCTCAGCTTTTCTTTCCGAACACCAAACTGAGCATCAAGGGCTACTGTCTATGCGGTAACATTTTTATATGTTTTCAATACTTACCTCAAAGCCTGTTAGAAGGCTCATACAAGCTTCGGTCAGCCCGCTCTTGGCGGACTGAACCTTTTGGATCACCGCACCCATAACAGTGCGGTGCTCCTCGTCGATGGAGGCGCCGTTAAGCGCCTCCAGCAAATCGTCTGGTGCCTCCGGTTGGACGGAGGCGGCCGGCGTAGTAGGCGTGCCCTTCTTGCGAAGGCGCTGCCTACCGGTCTCTGGAACCGTTGATGGTTGCGGAGCAGTGTCCGGCCCAGATACGGACTTGGATCCCTCCGAGGCTTTACCCCCTTTGGGTCTGGAGTCCGGGAGGTTGCCTTGCGGCGCCTCCAGGACAACCTCCTCCTCGTTTTATCACTTTCGGGACTCCACCTCGGCGTCGTCCGTAGGGAGAGGGGAGGAGGCCGTCGGAAGTGAAGCACTATTCACATCCGACGAATCCAAGGAGCCGCTCATCGAATTGTCGAGCTGAGCCTTGGGCGGACTGCATGATCAAATTCGGCGTCAGAAAATGCCAAATAATGGCGGAGCGCCATAAGTTATTCGGATATCCAGATACTTACGATTTTGCCAGGGGCTTGACCCTAGATGGCCATTCCTCCCCGCCGTCTTTGGCATCGGAGGTGTAGTCCGGAAGGAGGGTTCTCCCCTTCTTGGACCCTCCGACCTCCCCAGTTGGGGCGGCCTTCCTTTTCTTTCCTTCCCCCGTTGGAGGGGGAGAGGCTTCTTCTTCCTCCTCCTCCTCGTCCTCAGAGGCGGAGGGTGCTTCGGGGTTGTCAGGCGATGAATCCGACACCACCAGGCGCCGGGAACTCTTTCGAGTCCCCGTGGCCTTCTTCTTGACCTTCTTCTCCGGCACCACGTAAGGTGCCGGAACCAGCAGCTTCGTCAAGCGAGCGTCCGCTGGGTCTTCGGGCAAGGGAGCCGGACAGTTGATCTGTCCGGCCTTCTTCTGCCAGTCCTGTTAAAGAGATGGGGGTTTAGATCCCACATTGAATCAAATCTATGAAAAACAAATACCCCGTAAAGGGAAAATTAAGCTCACCGGGCTGGCTTGGTGCTTCGCGCAGAATCCGTGATCCTCGGTGACGGGAGGGGAGACCTCGGAGCTCTTGAATAGCACCTTCCAGGCATCCTCGTGCTTTGTGTCAGAGCCGGGACAGAGTCTGGTGTTGGGCCGGGTAGAACTCCCACAAGCTGAAAGCCCGTCGTTGACATGGGAGAATCCGGCGAAAGAGCATGACCTCGACTACGGTGACAAGTTTAACCTTCCTACCGATCAGGTCTTGGATGCAGGTTTGAAGTCCGGTCACTTCCGCCGAATTACCCCACAACAGGCCCGTCTCTTTCCAAGATGTGAGGCATGTGGGGATGCCAGATCGGAATTCGGGGGCCACTGCCCATTTAGGGTCACACGGCTCGGTGGTATAGAACCACCCCGATTGCCACCCTTTGATGGTCTCTACGAAGGCGCCCTCGAGCCATGTAACGTTGGCTATCTTTCCCACCATGGCGCCTTCGCACTCCGCTTGGCGGCCGCCCACGACCTTCGGCTTGACGCTGAAGATCTTCAGCCATAGGCCAAAGTGGGGCTGGATGCGGAGGAAGGCCTCGCACACGACGATGAACGCCGAGATGTTGAGGATGAAGTTCGGGGCCAGATCGTGGAAATCTAGGCCGTAGTAGAACATGAGCCCTTGGACGAACGGGTGGAGAGGAAAGCCCAGTCCGCGGAGGAAATGGGGGAGAAATACAACCCTTTCATGGGGCCTAAGCGTGGGGATGAGTTGCCCCTCATCTGGAAGCCGGTGCGCGATGTCATCAGACAAGTATCCGGCCTTCCTCCACTTTTTGATTTGCCCCTCATCTGGAAGCCGGTGCGCGATGTCACCAGACAAGTATCCGGCCTTCCTCAACTTTTTGATTTGCCCCTCCGTAACGGAGGAGGCCATCCATCTACCTCCCGCTCCGGACATGATTGGAGAAGGGTCGAGGTGGGAAGTGCGGACCTGGGCGCTAGAGCACGAGTGCACGGATGGACAAGCAAGGGAGGAAGAAGGCGTGAATGGAAAGGGTGCATCCTTATCCCCTTATATGGGCAGCCAAGACTATGAGCCCCCACCAGTCTAATAAAACTCGCTTATCTCCCAAGCACCGCGGTTGATGGCGCGGTTGGGTTACCCATGCTCGTATTGTTGAGAATCCCGGAATAAGGTGACACGATCTCTGCTTTGACAAGACGTGCCAAGGAAATCGCCTCGTTAAATGTGCTGAGGTGGAACAATAAAATGATTCGAATAAAGGCTTGGCCGTGGCGTGATGTCACACTGCGGAATGCATCAGCAGATTAGATTGGTGCAGATATTATTCTCTCTATGGTGGTATGTGGAGCTTATTTTGCAGAGCCGAACACTGTCCTTGTGTTCAACATCTTCTATGAAGTATTCAGAGGAGGAACCCGCCTTGCAATGCCGAAGACAATTTGCGCACCGGACTCGTCGTCATTGAAGCCTGGTTCAGGGGCTACTGAGGGAGTCCTGGATTAGGGGGTGTCCGGATGGCTAGACTATGACCTTTGGCCGGACTCCCGGACTATGAAGATACAAGATTGAAGACTTTGTCCCGTGTTCGGATAGGACTTTCCTTGGCATGGAAGGCAAGCTTGGCGATTCGATATGAAGATCTCCTCCCATTGTAACCGACTCTGTGTAACCCTAGCCCTCTCCGGTGTCTATATAAACCAGAGAGTTTTAGTCCGTAGGACGAACAACAATCATACCATAGGCTAGCTTCTAGGGTTTAGCCTCTCTGATCTCGTGGTAGATCCACTCTTGTACTACCCATATCATCAATATTAATCAAGCAGGAGTAGGGTTTTACCTCCATCGAGAGGGCCCGAACCTGGGTAAAAACATCGTGTCCCTTGTCTCCTGTTACCATCCGCCTAGACGCACAGTTCGGGACCCCCTACCCGAGATCCGCCGGTTTTGACACAGACACCGACCATGCGCCAAACTCCCCCGCCCACCGCGCGAAAATTCCCCCCGAAAATTCCCCCCAAATCCCAAATTCGACCACCCTTCGGCCAACTAGCCAATAATATTCCCCCTCCCCCGGCCCCCTCCACTCCATTCGCTCTGCCAAAGCCGCCCTCCCAGCTGCACCGATATGTCGGCACCGTGGTTCATCGAGGGAACGGATGTCGATCCTCTCACTCCCACAGTACGCTCTCGTAGACTGACATCCTCTAGCCATGTCGCCACCATTGGCGACGTTCTTGTGGAGACACACGGCGGTTAGCTTCTCCCACAGTACACGCATTCTATACTGAGGCCCCGTGCATGTCGGAGTAGCGTTGAATGTTAGCTGATAGATGTTGTTAATCTCACTGTTTGCCGAAGTAGATTACAGTCAATATGCTCTGCTTAAGAAGCTTCTCTGCACTCAATCTGCTTAGCTGAGTTGGCATGCCACGCCCGATTAGTTGCTTAAATATCCTGCCATATATTTAATGTGACGTAGATTGCCATGGTCCAGTAGCCAATCTGTTAGGTGAAATATCTCTACACCATTTTATACTCGATCTTTGTTGCTGAGATGGCCTTCGATGCTATGTGCTCGGCCTCATTGACTACTGAAACAGCCTGCCATAATTTGGCACTTAAATTCGTTTGCTGAATTAGCTTTACATATATTTCGTTACTTAGATCTGCTTGTCCAAATATATTGCCATAGCTTTAGACATCGACCTAGGTATTTTTTTCTGTACTTCATAAAAAACCATATATGTTTTTCCTGTAATATCTAGTAGAAGAACTAATTTGTATGTCCAACAAATCATTCGATGCGATGTTGGCTGCTTTCCACAAATCTTTCCCAGATGCATCTGAGCTGCCACACACCTACAGTAAAATGAAGAATTTCCTTCATGCAGTTGGAATTGCATATGAGATGATCCATGTTTGTAATAATAATTGTGTTCTATTCCAGAAGGATTATGCCAACTTAAGTGAATGCACAAAATGCAAATCATCAAGATGGAAAGATGGTGACGTTGTGAAGAGGATTCCACATAATGCTCTGAGACATTTTCCAATATACCAAGATTGCGGAGGTTGTTTCATGATGTTGAAACAAGAGAGGATGTATTGTGGCATTCTAGGAACTAGGAGTACAGAGATCAGAATGTAATGAGTCCACCTCATGGTATTGATTGGAAAAGCTTCAATCAAAAACACAAAAAGTTTGTTGCTGACCCGAGAAACATTAGACTTAGCGTAGCTTCAGATGGATTTAACCCATTTGGCCACCAGAGCGCCACATGTAGCATGTGGTCAGTGCTTCTTATCCCTTACAACATGCCTCCAAATGTCTGCACCAAATAATAAAAATATATGATGGCCTTGCTCATGCTAGGTCCAAAAAGTCCTAGAAAAGATTTTGATTTATTCATGGAGCCTCTTGTGGGGGAACTTCAACAGCTATGGAGGGGTGTTCTCACTCGAGACATATATAGAAGCCCACCAGCTGATTTATTTCTGCCTGCTGTTATAATTTGGTGCATCCATGATTATCCGGCTTTGGGAACTATGTCAGGGCGAACGACACATGGTTACAATGCAAGTGTTCGTTGTGACAAGAATCCGCTGTCATACGCAATACTTAGCAAGATCTGTTACATTGGACACCGTCGTTTCCTGGCCAAGGACAAGTCGTGTCCTACAAAATACCGAAGACATGTGTTCAATGCAAAGCATGAAAACCGTGATGCGCCAAAGAGGTTCACAGTCGATGAGTTGCAAGTGAAATTAGAGAAGGTCAGGCATATTACACCAGGAAACCATCTTGATAATGGAAGCGGGAAAAGGAAGCGTGGCAAGGCAGAAGAGAGATTATTGTTTACCCACAAGTCCACTTTGTGGGACTTGTAGTATTTGAAAGATTTGGATCTGCGGCATAATCTTGATGTGATGCACATCGAGAAAAACATATGTGACCGCATTATCAGCACACTTCTTAATATTGAAGGCAAGACGAAAGATACCTTAAAATATAGGATTGGTTTGACACATCTGGGTATCAGAAAGGATTTGCAGGTGGAAGATGAAGGTAAACCACGGGATATGGCATCAGCTGTGTACGTCTTGGACAAGGTAAAACAAAAGATTTCTGGGAGGTCCTGTCACATGTGAGATTCCCACATGGATTTGCTTCCAACCCTGAAAGGAGAGTCAGTGCAGATGGAAACAAGGTACAAGGGTTGAAAACTCATGACTGCCACATCCTACTTCAAAGAGGTTTACCTTCATCTTCCACCTACAAATAGAAACCATTAGATGTTCACAACACTACGCCCATCTTGCTAAATAGGTTTCATTCATTACGAGTTTTGGCAAAGTGCTCATGTCATAGCCACTGAATACATCATGAGTGCTACATATAATGCAAATAAAGAGACAATCATCCTACAGAGCACATCAACTTTGCCCATTATCTTCACAAGCTATTTCATCTCCTCATTGTTGTCAAGGCCGTTCAGCAGCTGTTCCTTGGCCATGATCAGAGGAACTGCATCTTTAACATTCTGCTCTACATCTTCCTCTTATGTCGTTCCTTCAATTACTTGTCCAACACCCCAAGCTGCTGGTATTGGATTCCTTGGCTAACCAAATAATCAGCAAAGTTGCATTCCCCCACATTAACAACTTCCCAAAAATACAAATCACACAAATCTTCCCTTTTCTGCACGAATCAAATGGGAAGATCATCAACCAAACTATTAAAAAATCAGCAACTGAAAGCAGCGGAACAACACTTAAACATATTATTACCCCATGATTCAGGCATTTGTAGAAGACTCGGTCAGGGTTGAGGATTGTGGTTGTGACGCGATGGATGACTCTGCATGATTTGCAGTAGTGGCACCACACCAACGGCAGCGGGTTCTGATGAGCAACCAACTGTGGTGCGTGTGTCGGCGAGGGTGTGATGAGACCCACAGGCGATGGTACGGGTGGCAACTTGGCGCATATCTGGTTTTTGCCTGCTGAAGAGCAGGTGGACGAGCCGCCATCGAACATGGTTGTTGTGGCCAGAGCTTCTAATGCTAGTGTGGGCAGATCTGGCCTCCCGCCGCATGCCTAGCCACATCCCGATGACCCTAAGGTATAACTTTCCTTGAAACCGGCATTTCTCTAGCTGCATGTGGATCTTTTTTGATTCTGTAGTAGAATCTAGGTCTTGGTTGAAAGAGGAAATAAGTGGGTGGGGTGGAGCATGAATCTAGGATGTGGTTCGACGAGGAAAGGAAGGAGGGAAAGTAGTACAGACTAGCTATCCAGTCGCTATGTTGGTCGAAAAGGGGAAAGGGGCGTAACCCAGTACACACATCTGTAAGGAACCAATCTTTTGTTGAAGAAGGAAAGAAACCGAGGGGTCGGAGAGTTTGTGCGGGACTAGATTTGATGCCCTCACATAGGAAAAAGGTTTGAAGAGAACAAAAATGGGGCCAACACACATATGATGCTTGGCAACATACTCTGCATCACCCATTTATACGTGTGGAGGAACATGGTGTTGTCATGTCCCATATCCCATACAACTATTTTGCTATTGTTAATCTAAGAATGCCGCTGGAAAATTGAAGCAATGTCACTGTTAAAAGTAAAGTATGCTTTTAACAAATCTTATTTTAAGAGAATGTCTCTGTTAATATGAATCAATGCAACCATTTTAGAAATGCTACTATCCTACTTTGTTTTCCATCAAGATAAGGTAGATGTTTTTTTCTGTGGCCATATGATTCATCCTCCTTTATTGTCCAGCAATTGTTTCTTTTTTTACCTCTAAAAACAGTGATATCTATTCAACTCGTTGCTATTGCGATATTTTGTTTCACTACGGAAAACACTTTTGTTTTAAGAGTGTTTTGTGCATTTCAACTTAAATGTCACACCGGCAACTTTTCTTGATTTAGTTGAACTACACAAAGCGAGATTGGATTTCCTATTCATGTTGGCAGATTCATATTTGATCTTGTCTGCCTCATGAAAGGTCAGTACCGACGTTCATACAGATGATTGTGCAAGGTGCTTTGAGATGTTGTGCTACTTGTATTGGTACTATTTTTAATAAATGCGGAATTTAAGCTATTGTATTACTATCTTTTCCCATTAAGTGAACAAAAATGGGACCAACCCAGACATGATGCTTGTTTCTTTGTTACAACAAACTCTGCATCACCCCCTTTATAAGTTGATGGAAGCACATGGTGATGTTGCGCCCACTCTCCCATGCAACTGTTTATGCGTTTTGTTAATCTAATGCCACTGGTAAAGTTAAGCAATGCCACTCTCAGAATTAACTACTGAATCTTAGTTCAAAACTGCAACACTTGTTAGGAATCAGCGGGAGTACCATTTCTGTTAGGGATCGGCGGGAGTACATATTTAACAAATGTATAGTTGAGATAATGTTTTTGTTATTATATATCAGTTATAGTGTTTTACAAATGGTACTATCATGCTTTGTAGTTCTTTCTATGGGGCAGTTTGTTTTGTGACTAACTTTGCCAAAGGTTGCCACACCTAAGGTTAGGCAAATTTCACCAACTTAGGTGAGTGTTTGGTTCAAGCCACACTAGGGCCCCACATGGCATACACACAAAAAGTGTGACAAGATTCCCTTAGGCTTGCCAACTTGTGATCTCATTTTGATGAACTAACCTTAGGCAAACTGGCAAAAATATGTGGCAAAGTGTGGCAATGCAAGGCCTAGAACCAAACAGCCCCATGTTTAATCAAGGTATTGTTAAGATAATCTCTCTGTTATTATGAATCAGTTATTACTTCCCTGCTTTGTCGTGCTTTATACATGTTGAACCAAGGTATTGTTAAGATAATGTCTCAGTTAATATGAATGAATCACACTATTTGAATTGCTACTGTCCTGCTTTGTTTCCCATTAAGATAAGGTACATGTTTTTTCTTCTGGGCGTATAAGTCATCAACCGTTATTTCTCAGTAATTGTTTCCTTTATACCTATTTGTGCATACAGGGATATCAAAACTTCTGTTCGGTTCTATTTCGACTTTGATTTTAGTTGAACTGCACAAAAGGAGCCAATGTGTTTAAGGCAAACTGTTGCATTATTGGGCCCAGTTGATCTTTCCACTTTGCAGAAAGAAGCAGTCAGTGTTTGCGCTACATTACACAAGGAATGATTGAGATGCTTTAGAGTATTAGTAGACGCTAGTGACATGACTAGTCTGTAGAGACCAAGGAAGACTCAACAACACGTGGAGTGCAAAATTCACTCCATAAGGAAAGGTATGACCAAGTCAGTGGACGATGTAGCTGTAACAAACGAGGTCAGTATCAGCCTTCATCCACATGATCATGTTTTGTTATGTTGTGCTACTTATGTTGTTGTATTGTTTTGAATAAATATTTAATTAAAGATATTGCGTTGCTATATTTTCCTGTTAAGATAATGAAGTTGATTATATTTGTCAGTTCATGTTTAATCATACCACTATTATATTCATCACACTTTTTTGTATTTATGCGGACAGGGATGCTTAGCTTGATTTCAGTGGAACTGCACAAAATATTCAGATGGTTCGTGTCCTCCATAATACTTCATCATGCACAATACATCGAATGGTTCTCTAAGCATTCGTTGTCACCTTGAGCCACCGGACTATCTACTTGAATGGGGTTGCCAATGTCTTCAAGGCCTTGCAACATATAAATATGAAATCCACCATGCTACGCCAAACATTGTTTGATTTCAGTGGAACTGCACAAAAAGATAAGCTAGTTAATCCGGCTCCATGTGCCATTTCAATGTGAAACTAATAACAAACCCTGCCCGTTCCACAATCATAGGCATTACATATTTTAAATGGGAAAACTTGTCAAAGTTTAATCAATGATGTTAACAAGAAGACATTCGTTTGATATTTTGGCATTGGAAAACCTTGTCAAATTTTGCTCATTAATGTTAGCAAGAAGACATGCATCTGATATTTTGGAATGGGACGCGCTTTGTCGTGAGCAGCGTCGATCGTTTTTTCCTATTCGTGTGTTCAGTTCACAAGTAAATATTAACTCTGATGAGATGCATAATCATGAATGTTGACTTATGTAAGATATTTTAAGAATTTGTTCTGAATGTTGTCTATGAAATGCCAGGCCTTGTGAGTTTGATTGCAAAGTTGAGCTTGGAATGTTGTGGCACGTGGCACCACGAGTTGTTCACCGTGCCTCCTGAGAATAATGCTTCATATTTTTTGCATGTTGATCTAATGCCAGTGATTTTCATGTTAAGAAGATCATCCTCTTTTGTTGTTTCTGTGTTTAAGAAGTTCATTGTCTTATATACCATTCATAGCCTACACGGCAACTTGGGTAGGCTTGAGGTGAAACCATACGATCTTCCGACCAACTCATCATCTTACCGTTTCATGCCGGATCAGTCTCTCGAAGGTGCTCATCGGGGTTCGATGATCCTAGCTTCCTGAATGAGCAGAGGGTGTTGTATCAGACCATCCGCAGGGCCCGTGAGGCCTTCTCCGTCATCCTTCGAGTTGTTCTGCTCAATGTGGCACCGCCGTCTCGCGTTGTCAACATCGTCAATGAACATGAGGAATCAGGAGATGACAGTAGGGACCCACCAGGGCCATAACCGTACGTACGCAAGTGCCTCCTTATTATATACAACTATAAAAAGAATTTGCTTCCTCCTGGTTTCCTGACATCACGGTCCCACACCATTTCAACCTATATAGTCAGTAAACAAGAGAATTGCACACGGAGCGGCCGACAGCTAGGACCCAACAGCTCGAGCAGTATTTGTTTTTTGAGGTGTGAGCAGAGTTTTTCTTGAGTGATGTTTTTGTTGTTGTTCAGAGGAGTAGGGTATCAACTGGGCGGGCTGTGGCCCGTCTAGCCGAGGCTATTATTTTATGTCGACCAAATATCCAGCCTAGATATTATTTTTTTCAAGGTGAAAATGGCTAGCCCTATACTTTTGCGGAATACCCAACCCAGGTCAACTTGTTATTCTCTGCCCCGCATTAGGCTTGCCAAGAAAATGCTCTTTAAGAAATAATAAATGGGCTATGATTATACCTGGCCATCAGTCGGGGCGGGTTGGGCTTCGGGTCGGGACTGCCAAAGCCCGACGCAAAAAACCCAGGCCCGGGCCCGGCCATCAGGCCTAAAAATCGGGCTCGAGTCCGGCCCATCACGCTAAAAGCCCATGGGGCCTCGGGTCGCAGGTCGGGCCTCTTCCTTAAACAGCGATTTTGATGGGCCTGGGCCCGGCCCAGCCCGGCTGTTGGGCTCAAAATCTAGGCCCGAGCCTGGTCCGTGGTCAAGGTCGAGCTGGGCTGGGTCGGGCTTTTTCGGGCCGGGCTGTCCAGGCGAGGCTGCCCATGGCCAGGGCTGGCTGTGATTATAAAACTTGGGTTGTAAATATAACAATTGCACCGAGTAGGTAATTTGTTTAAAAATTACTATTTTTGGATTTTAAAATTTCCAATTTCATTACTTTGTTGCGCACACAAAATTTCGTTGGATTTTTACCTAATACAAATTTATTTTGAAATTATATTTAATCTGACTCGACATTTCGAGATAAAAAATATTTCGGATCTCATCAAAATGTGGGAAATTTTGTTGAATTTTTTTCGAGCGGTTGGTTGAAATTATTAACCGTTGTCCTAGCTAGAAAATGGGTTGTAATTTAAACAAACAGTACATGGGCTGTAGTAAATTCTATTAGAATTCAAAAATGGGTTGTACATTACAAATCACAAATGGGCTATTTGTTCTCTGCCATAGATGTGATGCTCACTTATGGGCCTACTAAGTTGACGTGTATCCAAGGCTTTGTCAACTTATAGTCAACACACGATTCTAGTAGTTGTGGTCGTCGGATGTCCATCCAACGGTTGTGGTGCTTCTTCAATCTCGGATATTCATGCTTCAGCCGCCCAAACCACCGCCGGCGGTACCGCCTCCCATGGCCGGTTGTGCTGCCGTGCAGACCTCACCAACCCACCCTACTCCCATCGCCATCCAAACCATTCCTCTACTCACCAACACCTCTTGTTATTCTCCGGTGACGGTAGCCTCACACCGCAACCAAACCAGTGAACCCTCATACTTCCCTCCACGTGGGCATCCACCTGCCTCGTCTTCCTGGCTCTGCATCGTTCCCTTCCTAGGCCTCGTTGTTGTCCATCACCTAGTGTTGTCCGCGCGGCGTGGTCAACGTGGTCAACGAACGACAGCCATCGGAAGAGGACTATACGCGATGAGGCTAACAGATGGACCCACCAGCTACATCTTCGCGCGCAAGGAAGTGCCTCCTTATTACGCGCAAAAAATGAATTTTGCCCCTGACAGCTCGGAACCACTAACTATATCTTCGCACTGAAGGAAGTGCGTCCTTATCCTCCCTGACAAGCTAGGACCGACCCGGTTACAGCGTACGTGCATTGTCTGTCTTGTCGCGAACGTGTCCATACATACTAGTCGATAGGTCTCTCTGCAATGATGAACCGTGGCCGAGCAAGCAGCGGCACGTGTAGTAGTAGATCCCCCGACGTAGTAGTTCAAGCAGTCCTCTAAACCATGTACACGTACGTACAACCACATGCCAAAAAATACGGCCATGTACGTACATACAGGCGGGGTCTCAAACGCCTACTCACGCATACGTATGGCCTGGGCACGTGTACATGGAGAGGCAACGTACGACAACAATGGCGTCCTGCTCATCGGACGCCAACTGGCTGGGTCGGAATGGAGAAACTGCATCGTGTTCATTGGGAGGCAATGGAATGTGTCGTGTTCATTGGGAGCCAATCGGATTGGATGGAATAGCCGAAACGAGGTCTGGCGTACCACAGAACGGAGTAAACAACCTTCTGTTTGACCGCGTATGGTCGAAACAGTGTCCTGTTCATCAAGAAGGGTCTAGCATACTGCAAAATGGAGGAAACAAACTTTTGTTCGAGTGCCTACTATCAAAACAGGGTCCTGTTGATCAGGAGGGGTGTGGCGTACCGCAAAACAAAGGAAACGGACTTCTGTTTGAGCATCTACGATCGAAACGGGGTCATGTTCATCCACCGTCTACTACCTCGCACCAGCCTCCACGGGCTACTGTTCTTCCACCATCGACTTGCTCCAGCCTCCACCTGCTACTGTTTGTCCACCGCATCTTCCTCCTGCCTCCACCAGCTACTGTTCATCCACGAGCTATTGTTCATCCAGCCTCCATTGGCTACTGTTCCACCAGGCCTCCACGGAGTCCTGTTCATCCACCCCCAACCGGCTCGCGTGTGGCGGCCTGCTCAGGGTCCTATTCATCCAGCGGCGGCAATGGCCTACTACCACGAGGTCCTATTAATCCAACCCTCACCGGGAACTATTCACACAACCCCCAACAATGGTCATTGTTCATCAAGAGGCAGGTTCGATCGGCTTCAGTTAGCAGCAGTAGCGAAGGAATCGCTTGGGTTAAGTTAACAACCAAGGGATCGATTGCTCGGTTTCAGTAACATAGCTAGTGCAATCGCTCTGGTTTAGTAAGGAAATGCCTCCCTCGGGTTTAGTTAGAGCCAACGCCTCGCACACACACACGCCTACGTATGAGAGAAACATGCAAACCATAGTGCATCGCTCGGGCCCAACCACCCACTGTTACCGGGAACTCCCAAAAGTTTTCCTCGCCCTCACTTCTACCAAGATTCTTTCCATCATGGATGGCCCAAAGAATGTCATGCAGGTGCGTCTCCAGCCCGCCTAGGACGAAAAGCCCAGTTTTTGTCATGATTTTTTGTTATAGTAGTAGGAGCCCACCACATCTATGATGATACATGTTTTTGTTACAATTATCATCATAAAGTGTCATAAGCATGACACACACAAAATTGATCGGGCCAAAATGTCATGAATGTGTATTTTTTTGTACTGGGTGTTCATAAAAACATGGTGTGCGTGCGTGTATATGAGTGTTTATGTCTGTGTTGCATTCCCAAAAAATATTGAAAGTGATAAACTGGTTTGTTTTTCTCTTGAGAAATCACAAGATGGCATTGAATTGTTGACGTATTTCATAGAAATAAGAATGTGCAAGGCCAAGAGACCCTAGTTAGGTTACAAGGTTCACAATGGGAACACCTTTTGCAACCGCAAAACCCCAACCTTGACCAATGTGCCACTGACTTGGTGTTGGAAATATGCCCTAGAGGCAATAATAAAGTGGTTATTATTATATTTCCTTGTTCATGATAATCGTTTATTATCCATGCTATAATTTAATGGACTGGAAACTCAAATACATGTGTGGATACATAGACAACAACATGTCCCTAGTGAGCCTCTACCAGACTAGCTCATTGATCAAAGATGGCTATGGTTTCCTAGTCATAGATATGAGTTGTCACTGGATAACGCGATCACGTCATTAGGAGAATGATGTGATGGATAAGACTCAAACTATAAGCATAGCATATGATCGTATCAAGTTTATTGCTATCACTTTCTGCATGTCAAGTATCTGTTCCTACGACCATGAGATCATGCAACTCACTGACACCATAGGAGTACCTTGTATGTATCAAACGTCGCAACATACCTGGGTGACTATAAAGATGCTCTATAGGTATCTCCGAGGGTGTCTGTTGAGTTGGCATGGATCAAGACTGGGATTTGTCACTCCGTATGACGGATAGGTATCTTAGGGCTCACTCGGTAATACAGCATCACAATGAGCTTGCAAGCAATGTGACTAAAGAGTTAGCCATGGGATCTTGTATTACGGAATGAGTAAAGAGACTTGCCAGTAATGAGATTGAACTAGGTATGGAGATACCGACCATCGAATATTGGGCAAGTAACATATCGTCGGACAAAGGGAATTGCATACGGGATTGGCTAAATCCTTGACATCGTGGTTCAACCGATAAAGATCTTCGTTGAATATGCAGGAACCAATATGGGCATCCAGGTCTAGCTATTGGTTATTGACCAGAGAGGATTCTCGGTCATGTCTGCATATTCCAGAACCTGTAGGGTCGCACGCTTAACATTCGGTACCGCTAGGCTAGTATTGAGATATTAATAGTGGAAAGTCCAAAGGTTGTTTCCAGTCTAGGATGGGATCCAAGACATCACAAGGAGCTCCAAAATAGTCCGGAGGTAAAGATCCATATATGCAAAGTTGTTATCGGGGTTCCGGAAAATGTTCAAGTTTTTTTCGGCATTATATCGGGAAGGTTCTAGAAGGTTTTGAAGTGGGGCCCACCTGCATGGGGGACCCACATGAATGTGGGTAGTGGGGAAATTCCCCACGACCCTGGTCTAGGCGCACCAAGATCCTCCTTAAAAGGAATAGTATAATATCCCAAAGGGATAAGATCAGGATCCCTAAAAAGAGGGGATAGCGATCGGTGGGGAAGAAAAGGAGGGATTTCCTTCCTCCCCCTTTGGCCAACGACCCTAGGACCTTGGAGGGCGAGCCAGCAGCCCCCTCCACGCCTATATAAAGGTGGGGAGACGTTGGGGAGCTACCCTTTGGACCCTTGCCTGTTACCTCTACCAACTCCTCGCACGTTTCACCAGTACGCGCTTGGCAAAGCCCTGCCAGAATTCCGGTGCCACCACCACCACCATATTGTCGCGTTGGTCCCGATGTCATCTACCCCCTCTCTCTTTCTTGCTAGATCAATAAAGAGAGTATGCCGCCGAGACACACATGTGTTAAACTCGGAGGTGTCGTCCGTTCGGCACTTGATCAGGAGTTCGTGGACAGATTGTTATTGAATCGTGAAGACGTTCGACTGCATCAACTATGTTTCTTAATGCTTCCACTTAGCGATCTACAAGGTTATGTAGATTAAATCTCCCATCTCGTAGATGTGCATCTCCTGGATTGATCTTGGTGAGCATAGGAAAATTTTGTTTCACATGCAACGTTCCCCAACAGTGGCGTCATGAGCTAGGTCTATGTGTAGATGACATCATGAGTAGAACACAAAGGAGTTTGTGGGTGTTGATGTTCAGATTGCTTCCTTCCTTATTCTTATTTTGATTTAGCGGTATTGTGGGATGAAGCGGCCCGGACCAACTTTACATGTCCACATACATGAGATCGGTTCCATCGACTGACATGCAACTTGTTGCATAAAGATGGCTGGCGGGTGTCTGTTTCTCCCATCTTAGTTGAATCAGATTCGACAAAGGCGGTCCTTGTAGAAGGTTAAATAGCAACTTGAATATCACCATTGTGACTTTGCGTAGGTAAGAATGGTTCTTACTAGTTACCCATAGCAGCCACGTAAAACATGCAACAACAAAGTAGAGGACGTCTAACTTGTTTTTGCACAGTATGTTGTGATATGATATGGCCAAAGACATGATAAGAAAATTTTGATGTATGAGATGATCATGTTTTGTATAGATTATCACGACTTGCATTCGATGAATACGGCAACCGGCAGGAGCCATAGGGTTGTCTTTAATTATTGTATGACCTGCATGTCAATCATTAAGCGCTATGAAATGCTTTACTTTAGCACTAAACGGTAGCAATAGTTGTAGAGGCATGGTTGGCATGACAACCCCCAAGGCGACACGATGATGGAGATCATGATGATGGAGATCTTGGTGTCATGCCGGTGACGATGGAGATCATGCCGGTGCTTTGAAGATGGACATCAACAGCACAAGATGATGGCCATATCATGTCACTTATGATTTGCATGTGATGTCAATCCTTTTATGCATCTTATTTTTTTAGGACAATGGTAGGATTATAAGGTGATCTCTCAGTAAAATTTCAAGATAAAATTGTGTTCTCCCTAAGTGTGCACCATTGCGAAAGTTCGTCATTTCGAAGCACCACGTGATGATCAGGTGTGATGGACTCTATGTTCGCATACAATAGGTGTAAGCCAGTTTTGCACATGCGGAACTCTTGGGTTAAACTTGACGAGCCTAGCATGTACAGACATGGCCTCGGAACACAAGAGACCGAAAAGTTGAACATGAGACGTATAGTAGATATGATTAACATGGAGATGTTCACCATTGATACCACCTCATCTCACGTGATGATCAGACTTGGGTTGGTGAATTTGGATCATGTTACACTTGGACAACCGAGGGGATGTTGATTTGAGTGGGAGTTCTTAGGTAATATGATTAATTAAACTCATTATCTTGAACAATAGTATAAGTTATCTTTGCAAATTATGTTGTAGATCAACGGCTCACGTAGTAGCTCCCCTGAATTTCAATGCGGTCCTAGAGAACTCTAAGTTGAAATATGATGGAAGCAACTTCGTGAACTAGGCCCGTAACCTGAGGACTATCCTCACGGCTGCCCAAAAGTCTTATGTCTTTGATGCACCGCTTGCTGCGACACCCCCTCCAGCGATTGTGGATGTTGTGAATGCCTCGCAATCACGTGTAGATGACTACTCAATAGTTCAGTGCACCATGTTGTATGGCTTAGAACCGGGACTTCAAAGGCGTTTTGAACGTCATGGAGCATATGAGATGTTCTGGGAGTTGAAGTTTATTTTTGAGAAAAATGGCTGGATCGAGAGGTATGAGACCTCCGATAAGTTATATGCCTACAAGATGGAGGAGAACAGCTCTGTCAGTGAGCACATACTCAGAATGTCTAGGTATTACAACCATCTGGCTAAGTTGGGAGTTGAGCTCCCACCTGAGGTTGTCACTGACAGAGTTCTTCAATCACTACCACCTAGCTACAAGAGCTTTGTGTTGAACTACAACATGCAAGGGATGAACAAGTCAGTTTTCGAGCTATTCGCGATGCTGAAAGTCGCTGAGTCAGATATACAGAAGGAGCATCAAGTGCTGATGGTTAATAAAACCACTAGTTTCAAGAAGAGCAAGGGAAAGAAGGGAAACTTTAAGAAGAGTGGCAAAGCAGTTTCTCCTCCTCCCGTGAAGAAACCCAAGGCTGGACCCAAGCCAGAAACTGAGTGCTTCTACTGCAAGGGAACTGGCCACTGGAAGCGGAATGGCCCCAAGTATCTGGCCGACAAGAAGGGGGGCAAAGTAAACAAAGGTATATATGGTATACATGTTATCGATATGTACCTTACCAACTCTAGTTGTAGTGCTTGGGTATTTGATACCGGTGCAGTTGCTCACATTTGCAACAGTAAACAGGAACTACAAAATAGACGAAGGCTGGCGAAGGACGAAGTGACGATGCGTGTGGGAAATGGTTCCAAGGTTGATGTGATCGCCATCGGCATGCTCGCTCTTCGATTACCATCGGGATTAGTGATAAATCTGAATAATTGTTATTTAGTTTCTGCGCTGAGCATGAATAATATATCTAAATCTTGTTCAATGCAAGACGGTTACTCATTTAAATCTGAGACTAATGGTTGTTCTATTTATATGGTTAATATATTTTATGGTCATGCACCCATTGTGAGGGGTTTATTCTTATTGATTCTCGATAGTGATGATACACATGTACATAACATTGATGCCAAAAGATGTAGAGTTGATAATGATAGTACCACTTTCTTGTGGCACTGTCGTTTAGGTCAAATTGGTGTAAAGCGCATGAAGAAACTCCATGCTGATGGACTTTTAGAGTCACTTTATTTTGAATCACTTGACACGTGTGAACCATGCCTCATGGGCAAGAAGACCAAAACCCCATTTTCCGGAACAATGGAACGGGCAAGTGACTTGTTGGAAATCATACATACTGATGTGTGCGGTCCGATGAGTGTTGGCGCACGCGGTGGATATCGTTAATTTCTCACCTTCACCGATGATTTGAGTAGATATGGGTATATTTCCTTAATGAAGCATAAGTCTGAAATGTTTGAAAAGTTCAAGCAATTTCAGAGTGAAGTTGAGAATCATCATAACAAGAAGATTAAATTCCTATGATCCGATCGAGTGGGAGAATATCTGAGTTATGAGTTTGACAATCACTTAAGACAATGTGGAATTGTTTCACAACTAACACCACCTGGAACACCAGTGTGATGGTGTGCCTGAACATCGTAATCGTACCTTATTGGATATGGTGCGTTCTATGATGTCTCTTGCCGATCTGCCACTATCATTTTGGGGCTATGCATTAGAGACAGCTGCATTCACTTTCAATATAGCACCTTCTAAGTCTGTAGATACGGCACTATATGAACTATGGTTTGGCAAGAAACCTAAGTTGTCGTTTCTTAGGGTTTGGGGTTGCGCTACTTATGTCAAAAGGCTTCAACCGAAAAAACTCGAACCCAAAGCGGAGAAATGTGTCTTCATGTGATACCCAAAGTAGACGATTGGGTATACCTTCTATCTTAGATCCGAGGGCAAAGTGTTTGTCGCTAAGAACGGGTCCTCTCTCGAGAAAGCGTTTCTCTCGAAAGAATTGAGTGGGATGAAGATAGAACTTGATGAGGTTGTTGAACCTTTACTTCAACCAGAGAGTAGTGCAGCACAGAAAGATGTTTATGTAGCACCTACGTCAGTTGAAGAGGAACCTAATGATAGTGATCATGAAGTTTCTGATCAAGTTACTATCAAGCCTCGTAAGTCGACAAGGGTATGTACTGCTCCTGAGTGGTACAGTAACCCTGTCTTAGAGGTCATGTTGTTGGACAACGATGAACCTACGAGCTATGGAGAAGTGATGGTGGGCCTGGATTTTGGCAAATGTTTAGAGGCCATGAAATTTGAGATGGGATCTGGGGGAGTCCTGGACTAGGGGGTGTCCGGATAGCCGAACTATCATCATCGGCCGGACTCCAAGACTATGAAGATACAAGATTGAAGACTTCGTCCCATGTCCGGATGGGACTTTCCTTGGCGTGGAAGGCAAGCTTGGCGATACAGATATGTAGATCTCCTACCATTGTAACCGACTCTGTGTAACCCTAGCCCTCTCCATGTCTATATAAACCGGATGGTTTTAGTCCATAGGATGAACAACAATCATACCAGAGGCTAGCTTCTAGGGTTTAGCCTCCTTGATCTCGTGGTAGATCTACTCTTGTAATACCTGCATCATCAATATCAATCAAGCAGGACGTAGGGTTTTACCTCCATCAAGAGGGCCCGAACCTGGGTAAAACATCGTGTCCCTTGTCTCCTGTTACCATCTGCCTAGACGCACAGTTCGGGACCCCCTACCCGAGATCTGCCGGTTTTGACACCGACATTGGTGCTTTCATTGAGAGTTCCTCTGTGCCGTCGCAATCAAGAGGGATGCCTTTTCCCGTCTTTAAAGACGGCGCCGTCGCCAAGGGAGCTTTCGCCACCGGCCAAACTATCCGGCTAGGTGGTTTTCTTATGACCGCCTGTTCGGCCACCGCTCCGACAATGACCTCTCAGGTCATCAAAAGCGATCTTCACGTCAACTCGGAATTCGCCGAGCAGCTAGATCCGATGGAGCTCTCCTCCGTAATTGAGCTCTTGGATCGCATCGCCGCCCTGGGAGTCGCTACAAACTACGATCAGATTGGGCTTAAAACCGATCTAAGAGAAATTAACTCTCCCCAGGCTACCCACCACGTTGTTGTGGTAGAGGAACAACGCGGCGACTCTTCTTCTATGTTAAAGACCAGTTATGTCCGGATTCCCGATCCCTCCATGCCGGATTCCCGCGGAGGGACGGACGTCAATCAAGTACTGAACCTAAAGTCAGGCATCGGACTAGATTTGTTGGATAACATCCAGCAATCCAAGCTTCCAAATCCGGAAACTTCTCGGCCTTTGAGCCTCAGAATGGGCGGGGTTCCGAATTTAATTCTGCCCGCCCACCCAAACATAAGCGATCTATCTCAAATACGGCAAGAGCCCGATGAAACAGTACATCATTACTGGGCCAGATTCCTCCTGGTTATGGACAGGATAAAGGACTGCCGTGAGGAAAGCGCAATCTCAATTTTCTGCAGCAATTGCACGGACAAGGGAATCATGAACGCCATAAGTCGTCGCGAAGTTACATGCTTCACCGACCTGGCGGCCATAGTACAAAAATACTGTGCGATGGAGAGTGCCTGGAAAACCGAAACCAGGTTTTGGGACAATCCGGCCCTGAACATAACCCTAGTTCGAAATAAAAGGGTGTGTCATACTCAAGCACCTGGGTCAAAAACCAAAAAGCAAAAACCCCCTAAAGGGCACGGAACCATACTGGAGGGATGGCTCAACGGACCCTGTAAAATCCATAGTACAGAGGGCGCCACTCCAACACATAGCCTTCGAGCATGTTGGATGCTACGGCAGGTGGCCAAAAGTGGCGAAGGTTTTCTAGCCCCGGGTAACCAGCCCAACAGTACCAGTACGGTATTAACAGTCTTCGAGACTTTTGTATCAAATAATATGCGGAAACGAACAATCCGCAGCCTCGCCGAAGTCTACCAAGTAGCAACAACAAATCCATGGAGCGACACGGCTATCACCTTCAATGCCAGCGATGAACCTAAATTCCGAACAGCCCGAGCACCAGCCGCATTGGTCCTCAGTCCGATAGTGGACGGCTTTCGTCTTACCAAGGTACTCATGGATGGCGGCAGCGGATTAAACCTCATCTATGAGGAAACCCTCCAAAAAATGGAAATAGACTGGAGCCGCATTGAGCGAAGCAGCACAACCTTTAGAGGAATAATCCCTAGTCGGGAAGTACGCTGCACAGGAAAAATCACACTAGATGTAGTGTTCGGCTCATCGGACAATTACAGGCCCGAGGAGGTCACGTTCCAAGTGGCCCCGTTCGGCAGCGGATATCACGCCTTGTTAGGGCGAGAAGCATTCACAATTTTCCAAGCTATACCCCATTACGGGTACATGAAGCTTAAAATGCCCGGGCCCAATGGAATCATCACTCTTGTCAGTGATCCAGATATAGCACTCCGCGCTGAAAATAAGACAGCCGCACTAGCCCTAGAGGCACTATCCGAAGCCCTAGCGGCAGAGGAACTCACTTCGCTGCGCTCCATGGTGAATAGGGACGATGTGATACTCGATAAGAGATCTAAGTCCACCTCTTTTAAACCAGCAGATGAAATAGTCAAATTCCAGGTCCATCCAACGGACCCCACAAAGACGGCCTCCATTGGGGCACAATTAAACCCTGATGTAGAAGCCGCACTACGAGAATTCCTTCGGGAAAATTGGGACATTTTTGCCTAGCACCCTTCAGATATGCCAGGAATCCCACGTAGGCTGGCAGAACACGGCCTAAATATCCTAAAAGGATTCAAGCCAGTCAAACAGGCTCTTCGGCGATTTTCCGAACCCAAAAGACAGGCAATGGGAGAGGAGCTAGCCAAACTCTTAGAAGCCGGATTCATTAGAGATATAAAACATCCGGACTGGCTAGCAAACCTGGTAATGGTACCAAAAAAGGACAAATCCAGGCGCCTTTGTGTCGATTTCAAAGACCTTAACAAGGCATGTCCAAAGGATCCTTTCCCCCTCCCCCGCATCGACCAAATCATCGATGCTACCGCGGGGCACGATTCATTGTGCTTCCTCGACGCATACTCCGGATACCATCAAATCAAGATGGCGGAAACAGACCAGGCCGCAACGGCATTCATTACTCCATACGGACCATTCTGCTTCAACACAATGCCCTTCGGACTCAAAAACACCGGCGCAACATATCAGCGCATGATTCAGACATGTCTGGCTACCCAGATAGGCAAAACAGTGGAGGCATACGTAGACGATGTGGTCGTTAAGACCAAACACGTCGAAGCTCTAGTAGACGATTTGAGGCTTACATTCGACAACTCCGAGCATATGACATTAAGCTCAACCCGGAAAATTGTGTTTTCGGCGTACCAGCCGGAAAGCTCTTGGGCTTCATTGTATCCGGTAGAGGAATTGAAGCAAACCCAGCCAAGATCCGAGCTCTGTCACACTTGGATATCCCAAAAGACCTCAAACAAATACAAAAACTAACTGGATGCGTGGCGGCTCTAAGCCGCTTCATCTCCCATTTGGGAGAAAAGGCACTGCCCCTCTATCGCCTCCTCCGGCGCACCGAACACTTTGAATGGACGGATGCTGCCACGGCCGGACTCGAAGAAATTAAGGCCATATTGGCATCAAATCTGGTCCTGGCCGTGCCCAACCTGGGCGAACCGATGTTATTATATATCGCAGCAACACATCAAGTTGTCAGCGCGGTACTCGTCGTCGAACGACAAACAGAAGGGCACAAATTCCCTCTTCAAAAACCAGTGTACTACGTATCCACTGTCTTAACTCCATGCAAGTCCCGGTACCCACATTATCAAAAGATAGCGTACGCGGTGTTCATGGCATCCCGGAAGCTGCGACACTACTTTCAAGAGTGTTCCATAACAGTGGCCTCTGAAGTACCTCTCAACGACATTATAAACAACCGCGACGCGACGGGCAGGATTGCAAAATGGGTCATTGAGCTCTTACCATTTGACATAACCTACAAACCACGGCGAGCTATAAAGTCGCAAGTTTTGGCTGACTTCATCGCCGAATGGACCGAAGCCGAACTCCCTAAAGAGTACGGCGCATACTCCAATTGGATCATGCATTTCGACGGCTCCAAAATGTTGGCCGGCTCGGGGGCTGGCGTCGTCTTGACGTCCCCAACCGGAGACACAGTCCAATACGTACTTCAAATAATGTACACGGACTCCAACAATGCAGTCGAATACGAGGCCCTTCTACATGGTCTTCGGATGGCAATCTCCATGGGTATTCAACGCCTAGAGGTGCGCGGGCATTCAAACCTTGCAATATCCCAAGTAAATGGAGACTTTGACGCCAAGGATCTGAAAATGGCAGCCTACTGTAACGCCGTCCTAAAAATGTCACCTCGGTTCGAAGGACTCGAATTCCACCATGTAGCCCGGGATAATAACCAGGCAGCAGACGTGTTGGCACGCATCGGCGCAAAATGCGATGCCGCCCCTCCAAACATCTTCCTAGAGCGGCTCTTTAAGCCATCCGTATTATGGGAAGAGGAGTCCAGAAATAACAACCCGGAACCAACTGCACCACCCAACACGGAACATTCTGACACAATCGGTGGCTCAGCCAATGAAATAACACCTTCAGCCCACAAAATAATGGCAGTAATTGCCCCGTGGACGGAACCATTCCTAGCCTACTTAATTAGGCAGGAACTTCCCGAAGACCAAAATGAGGCCCGCTGCATAGTTCGGCGATCTAAAGCCTACAAGGTCCATGAGGGAGAACTTTATAAGAAAAGCACAACCGGAGTCCTTCAAAGGTGTATCTCCGAAGAGGAAGGGTGAAATCTCCTGGCTGAAATTCACACCGGACTCGACGGGCACCACGCCGCAGCCCGTGCCCTTGTAGGCAAGGCCTTCCGTACAGGATTTTATTGGCCGACGGCCTGGGCAGATGCTCAGGACTTAGTCCAACGATGCGTCGGTTGCCAGCTCTTTGCTAATCAAAGCCACATGCCACCCACCGCCCTCAAAACTATACCCATCACTTGGCCGTTCGCGGTCTGGGGGCTTGACATGGTTGGACCCCTTAAAGGGGGAACCCACAAGCAAAAATACTTATTGCTCATGGTGGACAAATTCACCAAATGGATAGAGGCCAAGCCAGTTAAAACGGCAGAATCCGGACCCGTGATAGACTTCATATCCGGGGTAGTACACCGTTTTGGCGTCCCCCACAGCATCATCACTGATAACGGCACGAATTTCATGGCCGACGAGGTTAAACTCTGGTGCAAAAACATGGGCATCAAGCTCGACTATGCTTCAGTCTATCACCCTCAAACTAACGGTCAAGTCGAACGAGCAAATGGTCTAATCATGAGCGGCATTAAACCCAGATTAGTGCGGTCCCTCACGGAATCTAACATGCACTGGGTAGAGGAGCTTGACTCCGTACTCTGGGGGCTGCGGACCACGCCAAACTGCACTACCGGATTCACACCATTTTTTATGGTATACGGCGCAGAGGCAGTTTTGCCCTGCGATATAATTCATGACTCACCTCGCGTGCGCATGTACGAAGAAAGAGAAGCCGAGTTGGATCGGCAGGACAGTTTGGACGCCTTAGAGGAGGAGCGTGACGTGGCAAAATCCCGTTCCGCATTCTATCAGCAGCAGGCTCGAAGATATCAAAGCAGAGAAGTACGGGCCAAAACTTACAATGTTGGCGAGCTAGTTCTACGCCTGCCGGACAAGAAAAAGGACAAACTTAAGCCCAAATGGGAAGGTCCCTTCATCATCGACCAAGTCCTTACCGGCGGTGCATACCGTCTACGCAACACATCTGACAACCGACTCGAGCCGAACCCATGGAATGCAGCCCGTCTCCGAAGATTCTACGCCTAGCGCCGGACTCAGAGTTCGTCTCCTTCCTCCGTCCACCTTTCATATTTTTTTGCTGTCTTTTGTTTCCCTCATTTTTCCTCCCTCTTTCAATAAAAGCCTTTGAGGGTTGATCTGCGCATTGTTCGCACACACTTGATGTGCTACTCGCACTCGTTATACCTGGGGGCTTCCTTAACAGAAGCTTATTTATACGGGCTTCATGCCCAACACATGTGTCATACTTCCGCATGTACCTTTTACTCACCATTATATGCATCGATATGACTTAAGTTTTGGCCAAGCTGGGTTGCCTGGCTCCTGTGCTTACCCCTACGTTCCCGATTGTTCGGCTAGGAGGTAAAGGGAGCACCTCTGCGATTGTTACTGCCGGGTCAGCCGGATGTGTACCTCGGACTGGGTGAAGCCGAAGGCTAGCGTTCTTAAGGGAATATTCAGTCGGTGACTTGAAATATGATTTATTACTTATTTATTTATCTGCCCCCAGATGCTTTTTCTGCTCTTTTCGCAGTCCGGACATGCACTTTAGGGCTTGCCTCCCAGGGAAAGGAACCCCTAACGGAACTATTCTCCCTGGAAGATGTTTCTTACTAACCATGTAATATAACATAGCTAGTTGGGTACTTGTCTGATAAAGCACTTATGACCCCTACGCCTGGTCTCCATGCATGCCCCGGTTTTTGTATATCCGTGAGGGTATTCAGACACACTCCGGACTGTTGGGTCCTGAGGTTGAAGCGAAAAGGTCTGCAAAGAAAAACGATCTACAATCCGACTAGAAGGCATTTTACATGTCATTTTAAATTACATCGTCAAACTGACTGATTGTACTCCTCTTCAATCCCATCTAACAGGCTGTCTAGTTTACAGTCTCGTTGGGAATATTCCGCGGCCAACTCTACTTGGCCGTACATCAGGCTCACAGGGATCTCCTTACCATCGGGCCCCACAGGTCCGACCTCGGCCATGTGGTTTGGATCAGCCTTCGTGTACCGCGTCTTCACCATGGCCCAGGCCTCCCTGGCGCCTTGACGGCAGGCCGCTATCTTCCACAGCCGGAAGCGCTGCCGTACTCCCTGAAGCTTTTCAGCAAGCCCTCCAAGACCCTCGGGTAGGGAGACGGACGGCCATAAGGCCTGAACGACGCCTCTCATCGCCTACCGGACATGTTCATGCAGTTGCGCAGCTCAGGAAGGTCACCCGTGGAACAAGGCATTTCCTCCGCCGGACGACCCGTGAGCACACCTACAGACACATTTCTGTCAATCGACTTCCTCGCCGAACTCTTCTTTTCAAAAGAGTTTGCTCGAGCACTTAGTGTAAATGCCGCGACGAAGCCGCCGATTCTCCTTTACGGAGATAGACAGCTGGACCCGAACATCTTTTAGTTCTTCGCCCAGCTGGGTGTTGGCATCTTGGAGTTTGTTCCTCTCCTGCTGCACCCTCATAAGCACCTTCTCGCCGGCCTTCAGCTGGCGCAGCAAATGTTGCTTGTCCGGATCTAGTCCGGCACCCTCTGCAATATTATTGTCAGACTAAACGCACACGCCACACTTCATAAACTACTTATCTTTTCGACATATGTATTACCAGAGGGGGTCTCTGTGGCTCCCCCGGCGGCGGCTAGTGCGGCCTCAAGTTGGGCCTTGCATTCTTGAAGCTCCTGGGACAGGTGGGTATTCTTCTCCGTAAGATCCTGCATAACAAATGATCCTTAAATCAGTTAGTTTAACTATTTTAAGTCTCGGGGGCTGCTGGCATATATAACTATTAAAGTTCCTCACCCGTATGTCTTTCACATACTGCTCCGTGGCTCTGGTTAAACCATCTTGAGCAGCACGGAGGTGCGCGTCTCCCGCATTAAAGGCATTCAACGCCTCTGGGGAGAAACACGCGTCACGAAGAACTGTCCGACGGCACCTGTGATTCATGGCGCTCTCCACCTCAGACCTGGTGGCGGACAGCCTGTCGGCATCCTCCGTTGGAGGAGCATCCGGCTCGCGCCTTGCGCTCGCCTCCCCCTTCGGACCAGGTGTTGGAGCCTGGCTGGCGGAGGCTTGGTTGGCAACCTCTTCGGGCACAGTCCGGCGAGCGCTCTTTCTCCTGAAAGAATCATGAGCATTAATATACCTCCCAGGAGTCTTTCCCTTAAAGATAATGGTGCGCCATACCTTTGCGGTGACGTTTCGATTCGCGCCGCACTCCTCTTCCGCCCGCTGGTCCGCACTGACCCTGGTTGGTCAGTCGCCGCGGGCTCGGCTTCCTGCCGCAAAGGCACCTCCTGCGAAGCACCGTTGGTATACGGTGGTCAAAAATAAGCATTAAAAAAGTAATGGTGTCAGGACTTCGGTCGTACTCACCTGGGAAGCCGGAGATAAACCGGGGTAGTCAGCCGTAATGGCGACTAGAGCATTGTCTATGCTGAGTTGGTGGAACACCCCGTCAATCAGCTCCACCTTTATGTCTGGATCCTCTCCGGAGGCCGGATCAAGGGATCTTCCCGGATCCTCGGGTTGTGGAGTCGGGCTTTGTATGCCCTCCACATCCCGGCGCAGTTCCTTCGTCAAAATCATAAAGTAAGACACTTAACTTTGAAAGCACAGATCAGATATATAAACGTCCGCTTACCCAGCTTCGATGGTTATTCATGGAGAATCCATTCAATGGACTCGTGCGGAGGAAGTCCTCCTTCTCCCCGTTGTACAATCCGGACAGGATCTTCATCAGATCGGCGGTCGATCCCGGCCCCTTGCGGCCATGACGGGTGGCGTCATTCTCCCCGTTGAAATCCCACATGGGGTGGCCCCTATGTTGGAGCGGCTGCACCCCTCGCATAATGCATGTGGCCATGACTCCAATCATGGTCAATCCGGAATGGGCCAGTAACCTTATCCGGCCCATCAGATATTGGACGCTCATATCATCTTCCCGTTGAGGGCTCCGTGGGCGCCAACTCAGGCGTTTCTTCAGAGGAGCGTTACTAAACTCCGGGAGGCCGATCCGAACTGGATCCGGCAGAGGGGTGTCTTCCATATAGAACCATTCCGAAGGCCAGTCTTCAGACGCCTTCTTCGGGGTTCCGGATAGATATCCAGTCCCGGCGATGCGCCATATTTCGGCTCCGCCCACTTGATATATCGACCCCTCGTGAGAATGGGGTACGAGGCAAAACAATCTCTTCCACAGCGCAAAATGGGGCTCGATGCCCAAGAACAGCTCGCAAAGAGCTACAAAGCCCGCGATGTGCAAGATGGAGGCAGGTGTGAGGTGGTGAAGTTGGAGTCCATACAACTCCAGTAGCCCCCGGAGAAACGGATGTATGGGAAATCCGAGTCCCCTTATTAGGTAGGGGACGAAGCATACCCGCTCTCCTTTGGAGGGATTGGGGGCGCTCTCCGCCTGCTTCCCACCCTTGTAGGTGGCCAGTCCGGCTCGAACCGGAACCATAGAGGCTGGGGGAAGGTATCCCTCTGCTTGGAGCATCACTAACTCGCTGTGCGGGACTGAACATCTCCTCCAATCTCCTGGCTGAGGATTGGGAGCGCGAGAGGAGGAGCCGCGTCGACTGTCCATGTTGGAATGGATTTTTGTCAGATGCGCTTCTATGAGTACTTGCGGAAGGAGGATGGTGTGATTCGGATCTGGATCCTCGCCTCTCTTATAGGCAGCTTATTCGCGCAGCTAGGGGGTAAAACGTAAAAATACCCTGGCTTTTCGCATTCATACGACACGTGGAAGAGGGCCATTATTGGACGTAGAAGCCAAGGAGCGCAACATTTATGAGGAAACCGGACACTATCTGGCAAACACATGGAATATGGAGGAGAACCCGCCTTGCAAACGCCAAAGACAATATACGTGTCGGACTCGTCGTCATTGAAGCCTGGTTCGGGGGCTACTGAGGGAGTCCTGGACTAGGGGGTGTCCGGATAGCCGAACTATCATCATCGGCCGGACTCCAAGACTATGAAGATACAAGATTGAAGACTTCGTCCCGTGTCCGGATGGGACTTTCCTTGGCGTGGAAGGAAAGCTTGGTGATACAGATATGTAGATCTCCTACCATTGTAACCGACTCTGTGTAACCCTAGCCCTCTCCGGTGTCTATATAAACTAGATGGTTTTAGTCCATAGGACGAACAACAATCATACCAGAGGCTAGCTTCTAGGGTTTAGCCTCCTTGATCTCGTGGTAGATCTACTCTTGTAATACCCACATCATCAATATCAATCAAGCAGGACGTAGGGTTTTACCTCCATCAAGAGGGCCCGAACCTGGGTAAAACATCGTGTCCCTTGTCTCCTGTTACCATCCGCCTAGACGCATAGTTCGGGACCCCCTACCCGAGATCCGCCGGTTTTGACACCGACAGGGTCCATGTATGAAAACAAAGTATGGACTTTGGAAGTATTACCTGAATGGCGAAAGACCACTCAGAATAAATAGATCTTCAAGAAGAAGACGGACACGGACGGTAATGTCACCGTCTATAAAGCTCGACTTGTGGCAAAGGGGTGTTCACAAGTTCAAGGAGTTGACTACGTTGAGACTTTCTCACCCATAGCGATGCTTAAGTCCGTCAGAATCATGTTGGCAATAGCTGCATTTTTCGATTATGAAATTTGGCAGATGGATGTGCAAACAGCGTTCCTTAATGGTTTCCTTAAGGAAGAGTTGTATATGATGCAACCGGAAGGTTTTGTCGATCCAGAGAATGCTGACAAAGTGTGAAAGCTCCAGCCATCCATTTATTGACTGCTACAAGTGTCTCAAAGTTGGAATCTTCACTTTGATGAGGTGATCAAAGCGTTTGGGTTTATACAAGTTTACGGAGAAGCTTGTATTTACAAGAAAGTGAGTGGGAGCTCTATAGTGTTTCTAATATTATATGTGGATGACATATTGCTGATTGGAAACAATATAGAACTTTTGGAAAACATGAAGGAATATTTGAACAAGAGTTTTTCAATGAAGGACCTGGGAGAAGCTGCTTTCATATTAGGCATCAAGATCTATAGAGATAGATCGAGATGCTTGATAAGACTTTTACAAAGCATATACCTTGATAAGAATTTGAAGAAGTTCAAAATGGATCAGTCCAAGAAGGGGTTCTTACTTGTTTTGCAAGGTGTGAAGTTGAGTAAGACTCAATACCCAGCGACTATAGAGGATATAGAAAAGATGAGTGTCATCCCCTATGCTTCTGCCATAGGCTCTATCATGTATGCGGTGATGTGCACAAGACCAGATGTCAGCCTTGCAATAAGTATGTCCGGAAGGTTTCAAAGTGATCCAGGAGTGGAACACTAAACAGTGGTCAAGAATATCCTTAAGTACCTAAAAAGGACTAAGGAAATGTTTCTCGTTTATGGAGGTGATCAAGAGCTCGTCGTAAAGGGTTACGTTGATGCAAGCTTTAACACTGATCCGGATAGCTCTAAGTCTCAAACCGGATACGTATATATTCTAAATAGGGGAGCGGTAAGCTGGTGCATTTCCATGCAAAATGTGGTAGATGATTCTACATGCGAGGCGGAGTACATAGCTGCCTCGAAGGCAACGAAGGAAGGTCTCTGGATGAAGCAGTTCATGACAAATCTTGGAGTTGTACCCAGTGCACTGGACCTAATAACTCTATTCTGTGACAACACTGGTGCCATTGTTCTAGCCAAGGAACCAAGGTTTCACAAGAGGACATGCACATAAAGCGACGCTTCAATTCCATCTGCGATCCGATCAAGGAGGGGGACATAAACATTTGCAAAGTACATACTGATTTGAATGTTGTAGATCCATTGATTAAACCTCTTCCACGGGCAAAACATGATCAACACCAGAACTCTATGGGTGTTAGATTCATTACCATGTAATACTAGATTATTGACTGTAGTGCAAGTGGGAGACTATTGGAAATATGCCCTAGAGGCAATAATAAATTGGTTATTATTATATTTCCTTGTTCATGATAATAATTTATTATCCATGCTATAATTTTATTGACTGGAAACTAAAATACACGTGTGGATACATAGACAACAACATGTCCCTAGTGAGCCTCTACTGGACTAGCTCGTTGATCAAAGATGGCTATGGTTTCCTAGTCATAGACATGAGTTGTCATTTGATAACGGGATCACATGATTAGGAGAATGATGTGATGGACAAGACCCAAACTATAAGCATAGCATATGAACGTATCAAGTTAATTGATATCGTCTGCATGTCAAGTATCTGTTTCTATGACCATGAGATCATGCAACTCACAGACACCGGAGGAGTACCTTGTGTGTATCAAACATTGCAACATAAATGGGTGACTATAAAGATGCTCTACAGGTATCTCCAAGGGTGTTTGTTGAGTTGGCATGGATCAAGACTGGGATTTGTCACTCTGTATGACGGAGAGGTATCTCGGGGCCCACTCGGTAATACAGCATCACAATGAGCTTGCAAGCAATGTGACTAAAGAGTTAGCCATGGGATCTTCTATTATGGAACGAGTAAAGAGACTTGCCGGTAACGAGATTGAACTAGGTACAAAGATACCGACGATCGAATCTTGGGCAAGTAACATATCGCTGGACAAAGGGGACTGCATACGAGATTGACTGGATCCTTGACATTGTGGTTTAACCGATAAAGATCTTTGTCGAATATGTAGGAACCAATATGGGCATCCTGGTCCTCCTATTGGTTATTGACCGGAGAGGAGTCTCGGTCATGTCTACATATTCTCGAACCCGTAGGGTCGCATGCTTAACGTTCGGTAGCGCTAGGATAGTATTGATATATTAATAGTGGAAAGTCCGAAGGTTGTTCGGAGTCTCGGATGGGGTCCGGGGCATCACGAGGAGCTCAGGAATAGTTCGGATGTAAAGATTCATATATGGAAAGTTGTTATCGGGGTTCCAGAAAAAGTTCAAGTTTTTTCGATATTGTATCGGGAAGGTTCTATAAGGTTCCGGAGTGAGGCCCACCTGTACGGGGGACCCAGATGAATGCGAGTAGAGGGTAAAGACCCCACAACCCTGGTCTAGGTGCACCAAGATTCACCTTAAAAGGAATAGTATCATATCCCAAAGGGATAAGATCAGGATCCCTAAAATTGGGGGATAGCGATCGGTGGGGAAGGAAAGGAGGGATTTACTTCCTCCCCCTTTGTCCAACGACCCTAGGGCCTTGGAGGGCAAGACACAAGCCCCCTCCATGCCTATATAAAGGCGGGGAGTGTCGGCGTTCTGGGAACGGGGGTCCCCAGACTTGCCTGCCTGCGGCCTGCGGCGTGGCTCAAGTGGTGGCCCAATGCGGTCCATCTTCATCGACTCAAGCTCAAGACCCTCGCGAGGGGCCAAGCCTCGCGGGGCAGACGACAAGAAGCTTTCTCAGGAGCGGCCTCGCCAGGCAGGCTCGCGAGGAGGCGTAGAGATCAAGGCAAGGGTACCTCGCGAGGTGCACATGACGCAAGCCATGACGATCGAGACCAGGCGGGCGCCAGGCGGGTGCCGGCCTGCGCAGTGTCCTTGTTTCCTCTTTGGTGCAAAGGGAGCAAGCACAGACCAAGGCATCAGGAAACGGCTACCGTTTCGCTGCAACAAGACCAAGACCAACAGAGCGGCGGGATGGAGGTCACCATGGAGCCCAAGACGGCGTTATCATCAGGGCCTTTGGCAGTCAAAGACCAACTTTAGTCAGGATAAGCTGTACTAGATGTTCCCCTTAAAATCCCGCCATTGTGGAATCCCTTCCCGCTCAATATTTGGGAAGAGGACCAGGGCCTCTATAAATAGGACTAGCCATTCTCAAGGCAGAGGATGGAGCAATCGAACCTTAGCCAGAACCACCCACACCAGCACAACAACACCCCTCGCGAGGATGTTCTTCCTTTGTATTGTTCATCATCAGCCCTTGAGGCAATCCACACACCACACACTGGAGTAGGGTATTACACCACAATGGTGGCCTAAACCAGTATAAACTCCGTGTCCCTTGTGTTGATCATCTTGCTAGCCTAGATTCTTAGTGAGGCGTTGGGACGCAGGTTGGTAGGGGAGAGATCTTCGCGCGCACCCCAGAGTTCAAACCTCAAGGGTCTGCCGGAACCCAAAATCTGACATTTGGCGCGCGAGGTAGGGGTGTGCCAGAATCTTGTCTTCCGCCATCTTGCATTCCATGGTCTATCACGCCCATGTATGACGCTCGCCGAGCCCGAGCCGAGCATCGGGCTGCTCTTGCTGCCCATGTCGCCCAGACGGCTCCCGTCGGTGGGCCTCCCCGTCGTTCCCCGTCGCCTGCCGCCCACACCACCACCGGCCCGGCGGGGAACAAGTACCAGGCATTGTCGTTGCATCCCTCGGTGCGGCGAGAAGGCCGCACCGCCACCTCGTCGCTGACTCCAGCAGGCCCGTCGTCGCACGCCCGTCGCGCTCCTTCGGACACGCACGCCGCGTTGCTCCTAGCACGTGAGCTCCTGCACTACCGCCCTGTCGACGACCTCTATGAAGAGTGGCTCGCTCACATCATTGAGCTCGTCAGCGCCGTCCCTTTTGTTGCATCGCCTTCCGTGCTGCACGAGCAATGCAGCTCTGGAGGCGCCCCCGCCGCCTCCTCCCCAAGAAGGCGTCCTGGCTCCAAGGCGTGCGGCCCCTGGGCGAGACCCACCGTGCCCAGCGCCCGCGCAGCAAGAAAGGAGCTGCCAAGAAGTTCCTTGCCCTCAAGAAGGCGCTCGCGTGCTCCCTGCACCAGCGCGCCATGATCGCATTCCTGCTCCAGTGCGCCAAGACCCTGCGCTGCACCTGGCGGCAGCGCGCGGATACCTCCAGGATCAAGCCCTTCATCAGCAAAGGCCCCCGGTGGCCCCCGCAGGCTGCCGCGCCTTCACTGCCGAGCTGCGCGGCGTGGCCTGGCCGGGCAAGTTCAAGCCGGATCTGCCTCCGCGCTACGACGGCACTTCTGACCCTGCGGACTTCCTTCAGCTCTATGAGCTTGGCATCGAAGCGGCCAACAGAGACGAAAAAGTCATGGCGAACTAGTTTCCATGGCGCTCAAGGATGGTGCCCGCACCTGGCTCCTGAACCTGCCTCCCAGCACGATCTCCTCGTGGGACGAGATGCGCACCCACTTCATCGCCAACTTCCAAGGCACTCGCGACCGGCCCCCGGCCATGAGTGACTTGTGCCGCATCAAGCAACAACCAGGAGAGACCCTGCAAAAGTACATCCAGCGCTTCAACAACGCTCGCCTCAAGATCCCCAGGGTGACTGAGGAGGCCATCATCTCAGCCTTCTCTGATGGTGCCCGTGACGTCAAGATGAAGGAGGAACTGGCGATCCATGAGGATCTGTGCACATCTCTAGAGTTGTTCAACTTGGCGACCAAGTGCGCCAGGGCTGAGGAGTGGCGCCTCTCCCTCCTCGAGCTTCCAGCCGCTGATCCTGAAGAGAAGAAATCCAAGTCCAAGGATGTGAAGCGCAAAGGAGCAGTTGTGCTCGCAGCTGAGCCAGACACCAAGCATGGCAGAGATCAGTCGGAGTCATCCAAAGGCAGCCGATACTGCATGTACCACGACCTCCACACTCGCAACACTAATGAATGCCAAGAACTCAGGGCCGTGCGAGAAGGAAGTGTCGGCCGATGCCCCGAACGCAGCGATCGGGGCTATGGCCGAGGAGGAGGAAGAGGTGGAGGACGATGGGAAGACCGTGGCCCTCGCCAAGGGTGGCGTGACTGACCTCGCGAGGACCACTGGCAGGACCAGCCTCGCGAGGGAGCTTGGAGGGATCAGCCTCGTGAGGATCGCCCGCAAGGCAACGCAGGCCTCCCTCCTCTGCCACCACCACCAAGGAGGAATGAAGACCAGCATCAGGACTAGGGGGCTCGGGGCTTCCAGGAGCCGCGTGCTATCGCTTGCATCTTGGGCAGAGCTCAAGCCCCAGACTCTCAGCGCATCTTCAAGCAGTTTGCTCATGAGGTGAATGCAGTCCTCCCAAAGCCCGAGGCCTCGCGCCCTCTCAGGTGGTCCACGTGTGCCATCATGTTCAGCTCAGCGGATCAGCTCAAGTGCGCAGCAACAGCTGGAGTTCTCCCAATGCTCTGTTCCCTGGTCATCAGCGATGTGCTGGTCACCAAGACCCTCATCGATGGTGGCGCAGGGCTCAACGTTCTGTCTGTCGAGACATTCATCAATCTCCAAGTGCCATATGATCAGCTTCAGCCAACCAAGCCTTTCTCGGGGGGTCAATGATGGTTCTACCACCCTGATAGGGTAGGTCCGCCTCCCTGTCACCTTCGGACAGTGCAAGAACTACCGTACTGAGCTCATCGAGTTTGACGTCGCCCACATTCGCCTGCCATACAATGCCATCCTCGGGTATCCAGCCCTGGACAAGTTTATAGCGGTGACTCACCATGGCTACAATGTCCTCAAGATGTCAGGAAGTGGTGGGGTCATCACAGTCCCCTGTGAGGAGAAGGACGCAGTGTGTTCTCTCGATCATGCCTTCCAGGCCGCGTCAATTGAAGACCCAGATCGCAGGAGCGGGAGCCTTCCCGAAGCAGTTCCCAAGAAGAAGAAGACATCACCTAGCACAGACCCTCAGAAGGCTGGCACCTCCGGTGGCACGGCGTTAGGATCTGCGCCCGTTCAAGGGGCACCTCCCTCCGTCGCATAGGCAGGCGCGCCTGGCGCCCTCCTCGGGCAAGGCTCGGGGGCTCTCTCCTGGAGGGCCGCTGACTTTGCCAAGATCACGAGGGAGGCGCTCGGGCACCACTTGGAGGCGTGCTTCACGGCACGTTTCCCTCAAGAAGGTACGAAGCAAGGAAGGTCCAACCCTCAGGAGTTCGTCACTAAAATCACTCAGGAGCTACAGGAGTCAAGAGTCATGCGCGGCAGCCGCCGCTTACCGCCGTAGCTCCCCATCCAGGCGAGGATGGTGGGCTATGCGTCTGCATCGACGTACCAGGGCTCAACCGAGCCGCGTCTCAGGAGCGCCTCTAGCCTTCGCGCGTGGGACGTTACGAGGGTCCGCCTCATAGCTACGTTCGCATTCCTCTCGGCCTGCCGAACGCAGCCGCTACTCATCAGCGCCTGGTGCGAAGCATTTTGGAAGCTCAAGAGGTCAGGCACTGTGTGGTCCTGGCGGAGATGGAGATGGTCCTCGAGGAGCCGCCTGGGTCCCCGGAGCCTCCCAGGGCTCAGGGCCCTGGGGGCTCGTGAGGGTAGGCTTCCTCACTGCGCTTCGTCCGCTACTCCAACATTCGTTCGTCTTCACAGTATCAGGTGACATCTTTCAAGTTCCATTTCAACTGGGAGCGCCCCTAGGGCTGCATCATTCCTAGGTCGCGTGGGTCCATCCCTGCGACATGTATATCTTTTGCTCATATCTCTAGTTTACCTTGCTGGGGGCACCCCTCGGGCTGCATTATCCCCAAGCCGCTTGGGCCTGATCCAGTGGTGTGTATCTTTCTCGCATCTATCTAAGTTGGTTTGCCCCTTCATGATCAGCCTGCCTAACATAATCGCCCGCTCGTCTGACACCAACCTTTGGAGCTGCTTGCCCTGGCACGACGCTTGTGCATGGGTCCGTCCCTGCAACGTCGACAAATCTGAGCGGTTGAGTTCTGGCCGCGGCAGACCCGCAAGGCGCCACCTCACCAGGCCCTCAGTGCCCTCATCATCCCCGCAGAGCAACCAGTGGCTGGCCGACAATCGTAATGGCAAACCTTGTTTTCTTTGTGATGAGTCTACAGGGTCTCTCTAAGGGATAGTGTCAGGCGAGGCCTTCGCAGTCTCTCCCTCTCTCTCACCCGCACGAACCGCTTGTGCGTTAAAGGGGGGCGCCTGAGCATCGCGACTCACGGGCTCTCACTGGCTCTCCAGCCCTCACCTCCTGGCCTTGTCCACGGCATCGCGACCTGGCATACCAGCGATGGCTGAGCTCGCTCGAGGGCCGGGACCCGGGGATGTAGAGCACCAGGAGAGTGCAGGGGAGAGCGAGGAAGCTCGCGAGGACCTCGTCAGGCAATGTCTCAGCTACCGGTGCGCGGGCCCCACGCCGCGCCCAGGAATGGCTTGAGGCACCTGAGATAAGTCACTCTCTGGAACTACTAGCTAATGCAACACCAACTCTACACCTAATGCGGCCCTGTGACGGCGACGTTGCACTCCTTTCTCGCCAAGCGTCGGCTGCTTGAGCGCTAAGGGGGACCTCCTGAGCATCGCGCCTTGGGGGCTCTTACTGGACCTCGGGCCACTCACCTCCTGGCCTTGACCACGGCATCGTGACCTGGCATACCAGCGACGGCTGAAGCCTGCCTGGGGACCGGGACCTGTCAGCGCAGAGCACCAAGCCCTCATGAGGTTAGAAAGGAGGAACCAAGCCGGGACAAGACCAGCATCTCGCACTGCTTCACAATAAGGACCATATTAACGAAAGAGATTACAGACGCTTTACATGCCCCCACGGGGTACTTCCTTGATTCCTCGCAGGGAACAAAAGGTGCAAATCCTAAGGAGCCCTAACTACAGGTGCCTCAGCTAAAGGCGCCATCATCAATAGTGGGCCGCTGAGCGTCGGCGCCAACCCCATCCAGATCAGCTGCGCCGGTGACCCAATGCGGCTGCCCTGCTCTGAGCACGGAGCAAGCTCGGGGGCTCGTAGCTGTCGTTGCTCGTCTACGGAGTCGCGAGAAGCTCGGGAGAGTCGCTGGACCCTCCGGCTCCTCCACTATTGCCAGAGGAGCTGCTGGGGAGGCGGCCACAGGCTTGGCCCTCGCCACTCCAAAGCTTCGGTCGCTGTCCCTGGGGCAGCACTCCAGACGGTGTCCTTTTGCATTGAAGACCTTGAAGAACATCAAGGAGGCGCCATCATATTCCAGATGAATCACGAAGGCGCCCCCTGCTCGGCAGACCCTGGCGATCTCGCCCCAGCCTCGGGTCATGAAGACCTTGCCCGAAACGATGACCTCAACCTCTGCTTCGGTCGCGGGGGTGCTGCAGTCGGCATGCTGCAGCCAGAGCTCCCGAGGCCCCCTCGGCACTATCTCGAAGGCGAAGGAGGGAGGAAGGCGAATCCAGGAGCGCGGGGGCATGGCGGCGTGAAGCACCAGCTCGCGGGAAGAGCCCTCAGCATGGACCCCGGGGGCAATGATGTGCACCGCTGTGACTCGTCGGCGTCACCGACAGCGCTGGCGGCGCCGCTCAGCATCTGCTTCTCCAGAACCCCCGGCTCGGGCGTACAAGGGCAGCGGAAACCCCAACGGTGGCCGCTCGTACCAAGGCCTCGACGTCTCTAGTCGAACACCCTCATCGCGGCAACAGGGGACTAGCCGCTTCTTCAGTGGAAGTGGGACGGGCCCCTCTCGGGGGGGCTTCCCCTTCTCTTCGGCAGAGAACCGGCGAATCGGCGCCATTGTCGTCGGAATGGAGGAGGAGCGAAGAAGAAGAGGCGAAGCAAGGAGAGAAGTACTGGAAGGGCTCGCACCGTTCCATACTTACAGCCGGAGGAGGCCAACCATCGGCCTCCATGATCGCAGGTAATCATGACTCATTTTGCATGCAGGGACTTGTCATGTCGAATGGTTGCCGAGGGAGCGTGGGGAAGCGGAGACGCCCACGTCCAATCAACTGCCACGCGGCGCCTAAGGTCGCAGGCTGTTGGGGCCCGCGGTGCTTCGCACTTGCCCCTTTGCTTCTTCGCTAAGCCAAGTCCAAGCGCGCATTGGGCCCGGGGGCTACTGTCGGTGTTCTAGGAACGGGGGTCCCCAAACTTGCCTGTTTGTGGCCTGCGGTGTGGCTCAAGTGGTGGCCCAGTGCGGCCCATCTTCATCGACTCAAGCTGAAGACCCTCGCGAGGGGCCAAGCCTCGCGGGTCGGACGACATGAAGCTTCCTCAGGAGCGGTCTCGCCAGGCAGGCTCGCGAGGAGGCGGAGAGATCAAGGCGAGGGTACCTCACGAGGTGCACATGACGCAAGCCATGACTATTGAGACCAAGCGGGCGCCAGGCGGGCGTCGGCCTGCGCAGTGTCCTTGTTTCCTATTTGGTGCAAAGGGAGCAAGCACAGACCAAGGCATCAGGCAAAGGCTACCATTTTGGTGCAACAAGACCAATACCAACAGAGCGGCAGGATGGAGGTCACCGTGGAGCCCAAGACGGCGTCATCGTCAGGGCCTTTGGCAATCGAAGACCAACTTTAGTTAGGATAAGTTGTACTAGATGTTCCCCTTCAAATCCCACCATTGTGGAATACCTTCCCGCTCAATATTTGGGAAGAGGACCAGGGCCTCTATAAATAGGACTAGTCATTCTCAAGGCAGAGGGTGGAGCAATCGAACCTTAGCCAGAACCACCCACACCAGCACAAGAACACCCCTCGCGAGGCTGTTCTTCCTTTGTATTGTTCATCATCAGCCCCTGAGGCAATCCACACACCACACACTGGAGTAGGGTATTCCACCACAATGGTGGCCTGAACCAGTATAAACTCTGTGTCCCTTGTGTTGATCATCTTGCTAGCTTAGATTCTTAGTGAGGCGTTGGGACGCAGGTTGGTAGGGGAGAGATCTTCGCACGCACCCCAAAGTTCGAACCTCAAGGGTCTGCCGAAACCCGAAATCCGATTGGGAGGCTTTGGGGGCAGCCACCCCTTGGACCCTTGCCCATTACCTCTCCCAACTCCTCCCACGTTTCACCGGTACGCGCTTGGCGAAGCCTTGCCAGAATTCCGCTGCCACCACCACCACCATACCCTCGTGTTGGTCCTGATCTCATCTAGCCCTCTCTCTCGCTTGCTGGATCAAGAAGGAGAGGACACCGCCGAGCCGCACATGTGCTAAACTCGGAGGTGTCGTCCGTTTGGCACTTGATCGAGAGTTTGTGGACGGATCGTGATTGGATCGCGAAGACGTTCGACTATATCAACCACATTTCTTAACGCTTCCGCTTAGAGATCTACAAGGGCATGTAGAGTCAATCTCTCATGTCTTAGATGTGCATCTCCTGGATTGATCTTGCTGAGCATAGGAAAATTTTGTTTCACATGCAACGTTCCCCAACACTTGGTGGGTTGCGCACAACCAGCAATGTTCAAGGTGACATCATCAGAGACCACGACATTACGCTCTTTCTAGAGATCCCACACCGTGAGCATGATATGGCCAGACGAAACTTTCCTCTCTTTCACCGGTATGGCAGAGACGATGGTCAGCACACAAATAAATGTTGTTGTTAAGAGATCTTTGTTGTTAATGCCTCATGTGTGGATGTTCGGTCCAAATTTGCTTTCAATTGAATATGGAACCAAAATAACCTTTTCTTATTTGGTGCGCAAAATTCTGCTGTCATTATCACCAACTGAATTGTTGAGAAAAGAAAAATCAATTTCAAATGGTACATAAACTTATTTTGTGATTTATGGACTTATGTATTAAAGTGATGATTTTTGTGGGAGGTGTCCATATGTGGGAATGTGAACTTCGACTACATTGTGAATGACTCATTTATATTTCATTGAATATATTGTTTGTTCTTTTTATGCACCAAACCATTCCTTTTTTCTTTCTTAAGCAGGGTTATGGATTATTCTCTGAATGAAGTATGGAGTTACATCCATTGGTTGCCTTTTTGTTGTTGTATAAATCTCTAGGTCCAACGAAAATGGTAGTGTTAAGTATGAGTTACCCATCAGGTGCACAAATGTAGAGATAGTTTTGTTGCAGCATGGTCTAGGCTATTCTATTTCTCATTCCCATGCAAGTACTTGGGCCTGCCCTTGACTGTGAGGAAACCTTCGTCCGCTCAATTTTAAGTCACTGTGGCTGGAATTGCGAGGTACTAGTTACCAACTTGGCGAGCTGCTACTATGGATAAATTCGGAAGGCTTGTGTTGGTGCAGTCAATACTATGCGCAATGCCCATTCACACCTTGATGGCGCTGGTTGTACCACCGGATGTGTTGGAAAGTATCACAAAGATATGCAAAGCATGTTTATGGGTTGCTCGAGCGGATGTGCAGGGCAGGCATTACGCTCTCACATGGAATGTCGTGTGCATGCTCAAGTGGGGGAGGATTGGGCCTCCCAAACCTAAAATGGACGAACATCGTGTTGCGGACGAGGTGGCTTTGGATCAAGCGAACAGACAGTGGGTGACCATGGACTGAGTTCGAGATTTCGGTGTCTAAGGAAACCAAGCAAAAATTTCAAGCTATTGTGCACGTGGACCTGGGCGATGGGAGATAGTTATACTTCTGGGAGGATCGTAGGCTCCAAGGGATGCGAGTATAGGAAATTTCCCCTAAGATATATGCTCGCATCCAGGCTAGGGTTAGGGCCACAAGGACCATCAAGGAGGCACTACAAGGGCTCTGACCAAGACGAGTTGTATGAGACTCTAGCCCTCTCACAGTGCGTATCTTCAGTTAACCTGGTGGATAATGAGCAGGATGTGGTCCGCCAGGCATGGGAGACTTCTGGTTTGTTCTCGGCGCGGCCGGCATACACTTAGCAATTCGTTGGTAGGCATCATTATCTTGCGGCAACGGTCATTTGGGACTCGCGTGCACCCTTGAGTTGCAAATTCTTCACATGGCTTGGGTTTCGCAATAGATGTTGGACCTTCGACCGGCTGGCCAGGAGGGGCCTTCCACACCAGGCGGCATGTCCTCTCTGTGATCAGACGCCTGAGGGCATTGATCGCATCCTATTGGCGTGTGTCTTTGCACGCTTGGTTCCGAACATCATCTTGGAAGCTTGGGGAACGTGGATTGGCTGTCAGCGGACAATGATCGGCTACTGCCATGGTTGATACGTCCATTTTGCATCAAGTTTTCCTACTGTTATTTATAGTGTTTTATTCAATACAACACTTTGTGGAGTACTTCTAATGCTTTTTCTTTCATAATATGAAAGGTTTACACAAAGAGGGGGAATATCGGCAGCTAGAATTCTGGACCTGAAAAAGCTACGTTAGAGATAACTATTCTGCATATCTCCAAATGAGCTAAAATTTTACGAAGAATTATTTTGGAATATATAAAAAATACCGGAGAAAAGAAATATTGGAGGAGGCCACCCAGGTGCCCACTAGGCACGAGGGAGCGCCTATCCAACATGCGTGCCCTGGTGGGTAGTGGTCTCCCTGGCCCACCTCCGGTGCCCATCTTCTGGTACATAAGGTATTTTTACATAGAAATAATAAGGAGAGGACTTTTGGGACGGAGCGCCGCCATCTCGAGGCGAAACTTGGGCAGGAGCACTTTTGCCCTCCGGCAGGGCAATTCTGCCGGGGGAACTTCCCTCCGAGAGGGGGAAATCGAAGCCATCGTCATCACCAACAACCCTCTCATCTTGGGGAGGCAAATCTTCATCAACATCTACAACAACACCATCTCATCTCAAACCCTAGTTCATCTCTTGTGTTCAATCTTTGTATCAAACCTTAGATTGGTAGTTGTGGGTGACTAATAGTGTTGATTACATCTTGTAGTTGATGCTAGATGGTTTATTTGGTGGAAGATTATATGTTTAGATCCATTATGCTATTTAATATCCCTCTGATCCTGAGCATGAATATTATTTGTGAGTAGTTACCCTTGTTCTTGAGGCCACGGGAGAAGTTTTGTCATAAGTAATCATGTGAATTTGATATTTGTTCGATATTTTGATGATGTGTATGTTGTGATTCCTTTAGTGGTGTTATGTGAATGTCGACTACATGACATTTCACCGTCTTTGGGCCTAAGAGAATGATTGTGTAGTAGTTATTAGACGATGGGTTGATAGAGTGATAGAAACTTAAACCCTAGTTTATGCGTTATTCCTTAAGGAGCTTATTTGGATCCATATGTTTAATGCTATGGTTAGATGTTACCTTAATTCTTCTTTAGTAGTTGCGGATGCTTGCGAGAGGGTTAATCATAAGTGGGAGGCTTGTTCAAGTAAGAACAACACCCAAGCACCAGTCCACCCACATATCAAATTATCAAAGTAGCAAATACAAATCAAACCAACATGATGAAAGTGACTAGATGAAATTCCCGTGCGTCCTCAAAGAATACTTTGCTTATTATAAGAGACTATTCCAGCATGTCCTTTGCTACAAAAAGGATTGGGCTACCTTGCTGCACTTTTTCTACCATTACCGCTACTTGCTCGTTACAAATTATCTTGCTATCAAACTACATGTTACCGACAATTTTAGTGCTTGCAAAAATTACCTTGCTGAAAACCGCTTGTCATTTCCTTCTGCTCCTCGTTTGGTTCAACACTCTTACTTATCGAAAGGACTATGATTGATCCCCTATACTTGTAGGTCATCAATGGTGCATGACGCCTAGGGCACTTCCTGATGCTTACGGAAGGATTTTCATACTCTTATGATCCTCATTGCCTAACAGCTCTGAAAGCACCGAAATGATATTGTTTTCAACAATGTACATCCATCAGTGGGGGCAATCATCACCAAGATAAAAGAGGAATCAAAGAGTAAGCAGTCAGCAAGCTTGTTTAGTGGAGAGATAGGAGATAGACTACATGGCTTGTTTAGGTGGGGAGTTAGTGAGTGGTTGTTCTATTTTCAGGCACAATGTAACTATATCATGGATGGGTCTCTTCTAGAAAAAAAAGGGAAATGGTGGTGTTTAGAGATGAAATGAACACACATGTTTACTAGTATGGTGTTGTCTAAATTTCTAGCTCGAACGAAACTATAATGTAGTTTTGAACCTATGAAAATGCTTCTCTCTACTCTAGCAGGTTTGTGATATTTGGACACGGCTTACCTGCACCCTTTTCGTGTTCTGGTCTGTACACCATCTTTAGCCCCAACAATGTTCAATAATTTTCACTTTGGCTATATGTAGGTTTCCTAATTTTTAAATTTGAAAAGGTCGACTTTCCGACCGTTGATTCTTTTGTCAAAATTCATGTTGCTTTTTTCCTTATGTCGTTTCATGAGCTCTTAGACTATTTCTTTAACTCGGTCCCAGGGGATCATGATTTCTTAAATAAAGAAGAATAGAGTTGCCTGGCTAATTTACGAAAAACCGGGTGAAAACCGTCACGACACGCCTAGAAAGAAGGGCACCCCGGTCGACCTGGCACCTATAAGATCCACACACACACACCGTCGAGGAGAGGACATCGTTGAAGTTGCCTGCAATGTCATTGTTGTCACCTCTCCTCGAGCAAGCGACTCAGCCTTCGCCACTAACGGCCCATCAAGACCCCTCCAAACGAATGAGACACGGGAGACCCCTAGAAGCCAAACAATTGTCCACGGGCGTCGAAGACCTGGCAGCTTTGACTTCGATGACGAGCCTCACAGGAGAAAAGGAGCATGCCTGGCGCTGACAGTGCCCAAACCGCCTATCGCCTGGCATTGTTGCCGACGTATCGCCCCGCAATGTCGTAGCTCCGACTTCACCCTCAGGAACGACCATGGCAGTTGAGGACAAAGGCAAGCCACGACCCTGTGCACCTTGCCATCATCATCGTTGTCACACAAGCAGCAACGCCACCACCACACCGCCAGTTGGGCACCTGCCAACCGTGGTGATGCACACGCCAACCCCCTAGGAAGCGCGAAGGAAAACATGACCTTCTTAGACTGATTTTTGGCATGCCTCTCCTTAGGGTAAGTCGGTTTTCTCTTAAGCTGAATTGTTGACTTGCCCCTTTGGGGTATTCAATTTTTCTATTGGGCTTGAAGTCCGTTGCACATTGCCTATTTTTCCTGTATACTTATTCTTTTGCTTTTTTTCCTGTTTTGTTAGGGTTTTTTTCTACGGGTACTTTTGGCATGTTGGATGGGTGGAAATGTACACACGCAACCCCGCAAAAAGAAGGAAAAGTATACACGCAAGTACTATACACTATGTCACGCAAGTACTATACACTATGTCTATAAATTACACTAGAGTGAAAATTACAATTATATGCTTATTCTATGCATATTAAAAGAATGCATTTTTAGTGCAAAGTTGTGTGCAAGTTTTTTTATTTCTTTCTTCTTAAAGGGGCAATACCAATTCCACTAATTGATTCTTTCTTAGAAAACTTTATTATTTGATTTTGTTTTAGTTCTATTTTTATTTCTTCTTTAAAGGTAATACTAATGCCACGAAGTCATTCCTTCTTAGGATTCTTTTCGAAATTCCAGTATTATATGTTTATTCTTGCATACTGTAAAAAGCGTCATTTATGTGAAAATTTTGTCATTTTTTCATATTATTTTTTCCTAAGGGTAATACCCATTCTATTAATTCATTGTTCCTTACAAAATTTATTATCTTGATTTTTTTAGTTTTTATTCCATTTAGTTCTTCCGTAAGGGTATACCAATGCCACTAGTTAGTTCCTTCTTAGGAAACTTCTTTTTGCGAAAAATCTACTATTAAATGTTTGCTCTTGCACATGTTAAAAATGCAATTTTCTGTGTAAATTATGTTCAAATTTTATCATTATTTGCTATTATTATTATTTTCTTCCTTCTTAAAGAGTAATACTGATGGGAAGAGGATTTGAAGCTCTTGGGTGCCCGGGAACCTATTGAATAATAAAATAAAAATCCCAGGAAAATAAATATAAACTTAATTTTGTGGTGTCGAACCTGGATTCCTATTCTACCCATGTGAAGTTTCGTGAAAAAAATGACATATGTGTTATTCTCAATAAAAATGTCAAAAAAAAATCTTTGTATAAAGAAAACTGTTGGAACAGATCGTAGGTTAGACTGTAATTTATACGCCATGGATACCACAGATGCCATTTCTTAACGAAACTAAACACGGGAGTAGAATGGGTACCCAGGTTCGATAATCCAAAAATTTAGTTGTTTTTAAGAAATTGGTACTTTTTAAGTTTTAATATTCAAATAGGGTTCCCTGGCACCCGAGAGCTCCTATGTATTCAGCAATACCGATGCCACTAATTCATTTTTCTTAGAAAACTTTATTATTTTAATTTTCTTTTATTTTTATTTAATTATCTTTCTTCGATAAAATAACAATGCGACTAATTTGTTCCTTCTTAGCAAACTTCTTTTTTGCAAAAAAGAATCCACTATTATATGCATATTCTTACATATTATGAAAACACAATTTTGTGCAATTTTGTCATTATTTGTTTCATTTTTTCTTAAAGGGTAATATCAATGTCACTAATTCATTTTCTTCTTATAAAATTCCATTATTTTAATTTTTTTTGTTTTTATTTGATTTTCTTTGTTTAGAAAACTACACATATTATAGGTCTACATACCAATGGCGGAGCTATGACTGGGCCAAACCAGGACATGGCCCGCCCATCCCAACAAAAAATTAGGGAAGACTGATGCTGAATTTGGGCCCTAAGAGCAAAACTTCAGATGTATTGTTTAAGCTGACCCGTCCCAAGAAGTGGATGTAGTTCCACCACTGCTGCCTACGCTTTGATCGTCATCCTCATGTGAAGATTAGTTGAACTCTAAATACCTATATATACACAGACCGTAATTAAGTTTCATTAGATCGATCGATCGAAATTTACACATAGAAGATATATCTATGAACTCGAACACTCCTGTGTAGTTTCCATGATTTGCTCAACAAAATATAATACTATGCCTCGCTAGCTTTTGTTGTGAGGCTAGAAAGACTAACGCCTGAAGCATGCACCACTCAGGCTGGTCGTCGCCGGCTAGAATGTAGGTGTGCCTTCTTGCCAAAGAAAAAAGTGGCTGGCGGAAATTTTAAGTTCAATATTTATTAGAAAACTTTTTTTTTGTTCATTTACATCGGTTTTCTGTCTTGTATTTCAGACCAAGCCAAGTTCCGGTGGATTTTGTTTTGTGGTTGCAAAGGGATGGGAGCTCCTCTAAAAAAATCGACTTACCCAAATTGGTGAAAGTCGATTTTGATTCTGTGGTTTTTTTGTCGACTTGTCCCTAGCTCGTTCCCATAATTTAAATATTATTTTCTGTTTTCTTAAACGCTCATATAAACGCACATATGCTCGCACTTATGAATGTACACCCGTACCCGTATGAGCGCCTCTAAAAGACGGAGCTGGCATTGCGTCTTGAGATTGACGAAGTAATTACAAACGCCTCATAATCAGGGAACAAAGATGGCATGTGTAAACTCAATCCTTTACTCTTTTTTGCGGGAAATCCTTTACTGTGGTTAAAAAAAATGTGGCACTGCTCAAAAGAAAAAGAAAAATAAGATTTGGTAATTCACTTGCCAACTTTACCATCCAACCTCATGCTGTCTTGTCCTATAGAATTTTTTTCTAGCCCGTGGACTTTTTCTCATGCCCCATCGTTTTGTGTAGATGCAGGGGTAGGGGTGCCTAGCAGTAGAGCGTAGCGTTGAAACGCGTATTATTTTACTCGGTAATCAGCCCGCAATGATGCGGAAATAACACGGGCGCGCGACAAGATGGCTGCATGTCAGCTGGAACCCCGGTACGACGTGCAGCAGCCCCATACCTAGGAGTAATAGCCCTCCCTCTCCCGCGGTCAAACTCAAACCAGGACCACGCCGGCCAGCGGCCACTGCCTGCGTCTCTGCAGCCTCCTCCAAGCCTACCGAGGCTAGCTCCTGGCCTTCTACAGTGAGCTACTGCCGCTTTGAAAAGAGGCCTTCCATGCTGCCCCGCCCCATCTCTCCCTCTCTCTCTCCCCCTCTCGACATTGCCGGCCTCTTCAATGCTTTCCGGCTGGTACTGCCGCGCTAGCTGCTCCCTCCCATTCCCGCTATAAAACACGCGCGTCCAGGCCATTGGAGGCTCCAACCCATTCTGTTTAGCCGCTAGCTGGTGGTGGTACCGCTCGCCCCACTGACCCCAGCTCCGCTTCTCTTCTTCTCCACCCCATTCTGTCTGCCCCTGTGTCGTGTGCTGCCGGCGTGAACCGGATGGAGGTGAGCGTTCGTGCGAACCAACCGTGCGCCCATGCAAGGATCGCCACTTCCCCGTGGACTGTACTTCGTAGCTGACCTGGTTTGGCTTTGCTTTGCTTCTGCAGAAGGCGAGGCGGCGGCAGGTGCCGGCGTTCGGGGAGTGGAACTACTGCTACTACTACGACGAGCCGCCGGCCGCGGTGGCGGTGGCCGTGGCGGCCGAGTGCTACGCGCCGGAGCCGGAGGCCTGCAGCGACGTGTGGTTCAGGTACTCGCCGCCACCGCGCAAGCCGACGCCCAAGAAGACGCGGAGGCCGGACCAGGGCGACGTCGCCCGTCGGGAGAAGGGGGAGAGGCGCGGTGCCAGGGCCCTGGACGCTGCCGCCGGCCTGCCGCGCGCCACAGCCAAAGCCGGCTCTAGGGTGGTGCGCCCGGTCGACGAGGACCTGTACCAGGTGCCTCCGCCGGAGTTCACGTCCCGCCGCCCAAGGCGGAAGAGGAGCCTGCTGATGGGTTGCCTGGGCCTCAACTCATGCGTCGCCTGAACCTGTGTGCCAATGGGATGCTGCGCGTTCTATTCTAGAGTGGTAGTGGTAGTGTTCACTAGATTGAGCGAGTGCTGGTTCTTTCTTGTTGTGTGTTATGTAGTTTTGATCTCTTGGGCAGTTGGGCTAGTGATCACTTGTAATGCTCTCGAGGTGTTTAATCCACCATGAGTTTGTGTACGCAGGTCTCATGTGTTAGGTTGGCTCAGTGAGTTGACGGTGTAGATCTAGGCATGTTTGGATCGTGTCCAAAATGTACCCTACTCCAATATTTTGGCCAGGATCCAAAAAATAGGTACCAGTGTTGCCTTACTCATGTCATGTGCAACAAACACTTCAGCCAAAAAATTAGCTAGCTGATATTTTGGCTGGGCAATCTTGGGCAACAACCAAACACACATCGAATCCAATGCTTCTCCCTTTCTTCTCTTCGTCACAATCTCGGTAGACATACATGTTTCTTGCGCTGTTCGTCGCAAGCAACCTGGAACTAAAGAAAAGGGGGGAAGCAATCCATCATTGACAGCTTAGCACAGCTCAATGAGATTTCATCATCTTATAAACATAGCCAAGTTCGTCTGCACTGTTTTGTTTCCCTTGTTGGATGCTGGTTATTGCAACATTCTTGACCCTTTTTTTGCGAGGAACAATTCTTGACCCATGCATTGATGTGTTGTTAATTCAAAGTCAGGTTCCTCGACCGTTGCAAAAATGTTCTTCTGTAGAAAAAAGATGCACAATCTTCACGGTAAAAAAAGGTGCACTGGCCAATCTGATCTTGATGAGGGAATTTAAGCAGGCGACGATAGCAGAGCTGAAACAACATGGCCCCACTCCAAGGCAGAAGCATCTCTCCGGGTGAAATCTTAATTCTGGGCTGTGCAGCATTGCAGCTCGCTATAAGTAAGTACTATTACACCGGTGTAGTACTACCGATCGATCGCGCGACGTGCAACGAATTAAACGATAGCCAAAGCCAGAATGCATGGCATTGGCAGCACAGTACGCTGGCGCATGGCGGGCAGAGAGGCGCGAGAAGCCAAGACCAATAGTCTTTAATAAAAAGGCCCGCAGCCTTAACTGGGCCCCTTCCCCCTTAGCTGCATGATGTCTGCGACTGCGACGCTGCTGCCATTTACCACAGCTCGCGTCAGGCTTGTCTCAAAAAAAACTCGCGTCAGGCTCGAGTTTTACTGTTGGCAATCAGTTGGCGTCCCGTCCAGCCATGCACGGCCGCGGTCGTGAACATAGACGACCCAGCCCGGCCAGCCTAAAATCTCTGAGATAAAAGGGCCATCGATCAGATCAGATGCAGCACTCCCATCGGTCATCGGTCTCTGGATGAGTTCGGCAGCAGACAGAGACGTTGGTGCTCAGCTGGTCATGGGTCTAGGGTAGCGCGCGGGCCTGTGCAAAGCACGAGCTCCGGTGGAGGGCGCTTCCCCTGTTGGTTCTTCTTTGCTTTCCCTTTGGTTTTTGGTTCTCCCGTATATGATGGGATCACAGCAGCTGTCCCTCGAAGAAACTGGTCATGGGTCACGTAGCGTAGGGGCGCGGCTGCGGACTGGCGGGTACTAGAATGGATGGACGTGGAACAGCGGCGGCGACTCGGGTGGTCAGCGGGGCGGCGCGCCACCCACACGTAGGGGGTAGACGATGGAGCGTCGTGGGAGGGGACAGGGCCATGTCAATTCTTGCACAGCGCCCGCCCATGGCATGGCATGGCATGGCGATGGAGCTGGTTCTTGAACAGTGCTGCTACCTGCTCGATGAGTCGAGTCTGCGCCTGGCTGCTCTGCTCGGGCTGGCGTCAGCTCATTCGGTGCACCGAGATGTCCAACGGGGAATTACATGAGCGGGGACGAACAGACTGAGGTCGGAGAAGCGTGCTTGCACGGTGCCCGTCTTTCGATCCGTGGGTGTTCAGAGCTGCGGCCCTTTTCTTTTCCAGTCAGTCATGATGAAGGAATGGGAGAAACCGCACGATGGCAAGATGAAAGCTCAACGTTGATGATGCGTTTGATGATCCCTCGAGATAGCCAGGGGACCATACATAATCTTCACTGGCTGTCGCTCGCTCGCTGGTCCGCTGCACCTCGGCTATTAAGCTGAACACTCTGTTTATATGGATTGAGGGGACCAGTTGGACATCCTTGTCATGGGCATGGCCGCTAGAAACCGTCGATGAGAGATTAGTTGGTTGCAAGGATTACGTAAAGCTTCGTACCAGTTTCGTAGGTGTAGTATTATTGTTACCAAAATGGGGGCCAGCCATCGTATATATGGCCAGGCTTGGTCGCTTGAAAGGAAGAGCGGCAAGTTTCGTTAGAGCAACTCCAACGCAGTGACCCAAACAAACACAGGTTTTGTTTGTTTTTTGTTCATTTGGGTCAGTCTGTTTGCCTAGCGAACGTATAGCGGGCACTCGACGTACCCAACGCGCAGCACAAAAGCAGACAAGCCCACAACAGCTACACCAGGTGAGTACCTCCTCTGCAGGCGCCCCGCTCGCGCCGCCGTCCTTTCCCCCTCGCGCCGCCCGTCCTCCTTCCCATCACACCGCCAGGCCCCGAGCCATTCCTGGATCAGATCCGGAGGAGCGGCCGGCACCTCCACGCGCTCGTCGCGCCGCCCGGCCCCGAGCCGTTCCTGCATCAGATCCGGAGGAGCCCCGCAAGGTAGCGCCGCCGTCCGGGCCTCGAGCCCCAGGAGGAGCGGCCGAGTGCGCGGAGGAGCCCCGCGAGGGAGTGCCCGGACAACAAGCTCCAGCGTCAGCGCCGCCGGTTGCTCCACCGCGGGCGACGGGATGACGGCAGGCGCGCGGACGGTGGAGGGCTCGAAGTGGCGACATGCGTCGGTGGCCTCGCCGGTGAGCGCGGCGGCGGCCTGCGCAGGGGGCCTCGATCCTCGTTGCGGTGCGTTGTGGAGGCAGAAGTCGCAGTCGCTGATACATGGTACCAGGACGGACACGAGCAACGTGCGACGGGAGCGTCCGCTTTTGTACGTCGCGGACCCATTTGTGGCTCAAATTTGAGCTCAGTTTGGATCGGGACGGACAACAAATGGACAAGAGGGGGGCGGTATGTCTGTTTGAGTCACCCGTTGGGGCAACTTTTCTGTCCGGATGATCCAAACGAAGAAAATGAATGGGTCGGGTCGATGGGTTGGAGTTGCTCGGGTCCGGTCTAGTAGAAACCCTTGATCCCTTCATATGAGATTGTAAGTGCAAGTCTATCAGAATTCTTGACATCGATTTTAATTAGGATTTCAACATGAATTTACATAATGGAATTGAAGAAGGATTACAATTACGATTTGAACAACCTTAATACTACTGAGATTCCCTATTAATTGAACTACAAGTTCTTCCTCTTCTTCGAATGACCTCACCGGCAGGGGAGCCTCCGGAGAGGGCGCGACCACACGGACATGATAATGGGGGAAGAGAGGGTGGGAGGTGGCACCCGATGAAGGAGGTCGATGGGGGTGAGTGTGCTGGCGACAGGAATGAGTGGATAAAGGGCGAGGGCGAGTGTGATGGCGCCGACGAAGGGAAGCGATGAGGATTATATACCCGCAAACGCACTCCTAAGGAAAACGGGGTCAGATTTACCGTGTGCAGTTGGGAAACAATCGCAAAACTTCCTTGCCACGCAAAGGCAGAGTTGTGTATGACGGCTGTGGCCTTCTCGGCCAAAATCATCGTATTGGCGGTTATAGCACCGATCAGGCTGATATGGCAACTACTGAAAAAAAAAGGAATATATCCATGTTCAGTGTCGCAACTGAAAGAAAGACAAGAGTCAAAATAGCCGTAGCAATACAAAGACACGTTACATCAACAAAAGAAGATGGTTCATATAAAGACCAAAGTCGGCTTGCTCTGTCCAATTATTAGCCATTCAAATTCCGTCAACAGAAGAAATACACGACGAATGCTCAAGTATGTATTCCTCGTAGCAAATTTTGGGTATCCAGGTCTGAAAGCCTTATTCATGCCCTCAAGGCACGATGCCATCCTCGATGGGCTGAAGCAAGACCTTGGACCTTACCAAACCTCCGGACGCAGCTCACCGGTTGCAGGAGGCATCCATTTCCCAGAATTGTACACGCTCTCACCAACTTTCCATCCAGGAACATTTTTCATGATCCTCGCTTCCTCCTCAAGATACTTCTTCCATTCTTTGACAAATCTGCATGAGAATCAAAGACCTCATGTCTTCAGTAGATGATAGGTACGAAAGAAAATGACATACATTGTCGATCGAGTACCTTTCATCCTCTTCAGCTTGGAGCATCGGCAGTATAGCACTACGGGCAGCAATTTTCTCCTCCTTGAGTGCACTGCACACACATAATTCCACACCATGAAGGCTAACATACAAATAACACATGGATGGGAAAACAACACGTACTAACAAGCATTCAAGACTCTTGAAGCTAACAGAAAGTCAGAAACATAAAAATGGATGTGACGGTAACTAATGACTACCAAGAATTGCAGAAGCAATAACAGAAACATATAAAATGGAGTGACAGTAACTAATAACTACCAACAGTTGCAGAGCAATAACAGAAAAAATAAAATGGATCTGACAGTAACTAATAACTACCAATAATTGCAGAGCAATAACATAAACAAATAAAAGGATCTGACAGTAACCAATAACTACCAAGAATTGAAGAGCAATGAAGCATGATCAGAACATAAGGATCCCAGGTGATTTCAGAATAAATAAAATAGAGAAAATCAGCACAATTTCGTAACAAAATAAAATGAAGCACGGATATAGATTTCACATGTTTAACGGCAAATACAGAGCAAGGACACATAACAGGAATGCACATTCGGTTGTTACACTTGTGTTTCTTAAAAGTTTATCCATCAAGACAAACTGTTGTTTACTCGTTTAGATAGACTGGATGATTGTCATAAATTGCTGCAATGACCACATAATCTATTTTCTTAACTGAACCTAGCAGCCCATTAGTAACCATGTGAATAATCAACCAGTTTAAATTCCAGAGATGCTGAATGAAGGAAACAATACCCTGGACCATGAATTTTTGCCCGGGCCTGAGCCCATTAATCAATCTCGAAGCCCAAAACGCACCCTCAAACTCTCCAAACTAGCAGTTGATAGCCTCACCCAATGGGCGCAGACTAGAGCAACAAATAGGTAGGAAGAGGCTTACGTTGAGCTTGGGTTGGACAGATATACACTGACGCGCTCACTGTCATGCAGCTGTAAGCTCTGGCGGAGGGTCGTGGAGGCCAACCTGGGCCACGACCCCCCCCCCCCCTTTGAAATGTGCAAAAAACTATTTACTAGGTATATTTAACACTTCAACCCAGCCCATTAGCAGATAAAATAAGAAAGCCCACATATGGAATCAGATTACCCTCGCAGCCTATAGCAGTATCGCTCTAGCCTAGTCACGTTGTGCCTCTATTCTTTTCCCCTGTTATTTGACTCGTCTTGTCGACTGGAGGTGCACTCGCACGCCTACGCCGCCGACCAACACGTCGTGCGGCAACGCACAGTAGTGGATGGTTAGGTTATGCATATCTACTATGTATGCGTCATTTTTTATTATTCATTTGAGAATTGAGATGTTCCGGTAATTTAGATATCTAGATATCTACTCCAATATTTTGATCGATTAACTGATACAAATTTTCAAACAGTGTGTTCTGATGTGAAGATGAAGGGATTGCAAGCTGCTGTACCAGCATTACATGTGACTATGTGAGACCCATCCGACCCACTGCAATGTCATGTAAAAACCACGATTGGAATGAGGCAAAGGTGGCAAAAGGATTAGTTTAGGATTTTAAGGTTGCCTTTTAGGCGGTTTTGGAGTTCCAATGCTGGAAGAGGGTCCAACTACATTGCACTGGCAATCAACTTATTGATATGATCATGACTTCGTAATTGTACTGTGATTCTTGCCTATCTTGATGTAATCTCAGTTTGGTTGATGTTTAAGGCTGCTCTAATGAGACCTTTAGGCATGTCTCTCCTGGATGATGGCATCTGAACCACATACCCAGACTATTATTCTTGTACGACCTCTGCTGGCACAGTTGATTCTATTAATGAATATCCAAGGGCAATCTCCTCTTTCTAAAAAAATGACTCACATGGTACTAAGGTAGTTCAAGGTTGAGGCATGGAATTTTTATTTTTTACAAAATGAACGAGACAAACCTACAAAATTAATAAGCTATAGTTTCGACCAAAACCACATTAGTTTAATCTAAATATTGAGCGGCATTGCTGCTATAGCATAGGCAAGCTGATTTGTCAATTGTACGATTCCCTGAGACCCATGTTCCGGTGGTGCAGTGCTACGCAGGCTGGAGTAGCCGTGGAGCGAAGATGAAGGCAGAGCCAGCATCAGTGACTTCATCAGACCAGCAGTGGAGACGATGCGTGAGGGCACCGCAGATCGCAAGGAAGGCTATTGAGATGGTGCTAAAGGGCGGATATATGATGTCAAGGCGAGTGGATGCCATGGAGGCCAGGAGGGAGGAGTGGTGGCGAATGGTGCAAGTCGGCTGTTAAAAAAATGCAGTCGCTTTTCCGTTAGGCACAACCATGTTACTACATTAGTGAAAACTGTCAGCACAAATTAATGTTCACATTAGGTTTCTGGCACTCTAATTCATTATCTGAGTTATGCTACGAGTCTGCAACTCATCGTTCATGGTTCTTTACAAAGGAATCGACAGGCAGACTGGGCCTGGTTCCACAGCTATAAAATCTTCTAAACTCATGTTCTCCATAAATTAGCTAATTAGATATTAAAGTATTTTGAATAGCATCAACTTAGAGCAGCTGCAAAGGGATGAAGTGGCATATCAATCGGAATGTGACGCATCCATTTGCATATGAACATAAAGCTATTTCTTAGAAACGTCCTATCTTCTAATAATGCAGGTCCTTGCTAGTTGCTACTAGTACTAGTATTAATACCTTATCAGTGTGTAGTTGTCCTTGTCCAGATATGATCTACAATTATCTAAATACATTTCAGACGAAACCAACTGCAGCAATTTATTTGAACTAACGCAAGAATGCATCCGATGGAGGCAAGGCAAGCGGCCATGCAAGATAGATTTGCGACCGGCGACCGCTTCGATTGAAATGGTGACTGGCACACGCACGTAAGAGGCAGATCGACGTGCAGACAGGCAGGCACTTACCGGCGGACCTTGTTCCCCTGTCCGACCTGGTACATGCCCCAGGAGAAGGCGCCGAAGGTGGTGAGGAAGAGGGCGATGGCGCTGGGGCCCTTGTTGGGGATGCGGCGCGCGTAGCGCACGGGCGCGAACCCGCCCGGCGGCGGCCCGTCCTGCAGCACCGGCATGTCCTTGACGCTCGCCATCCCCGGCTTGTTCCGCACCATCGACTCCGTCATCTTGGCTCCGATCCGGGAAGGTCACCACCAGCGCGGGAGGAAGCGGCCGCGGATCTGGAGCTCCGGCGAGAGGCCGAGCGATTGGGAGCGCAGATGTCGCTAGGGTTAGTGGCGGGTGCGAGCGATTTGGGGGAACCTGGTGGTGGGAGGAATCGCCTCTTCCCAGTGACTCTGTCAGCGAGTGTGGCTAGTGGGTAAATTCGTCACTCTCCAGGGTCTCTTCCGCAAGAGTTTACATGGGCCTGTCGAGACACGCTGATGGGCTTTGGGTAAGAAGCTTATTACTGGGTCCTGACAAGCACTTCGATTTTGCGACTGAGTTGCAGACGGCGGTTTCTAAAAAAAAAGGTTGCAGACGGCGGTTTCTAAAAAAAGGAAGATTGCAGACGGCTAACTTCGTTTAAAAAAAAAAGGCGGCTGCTACAAATCAGCCGGTTGATCTTTTGTTTTCCTAAATACGCAAAGTTTGTATGATTTCATTGATAGAAAGGAGAGAAACAACAGTAACATACACGAGAGAAGGGAGAGGCACCACACTATGGTTGCGTTCGGTTTGGATGAATGATGGAGGAAATCTGCAGGAGAATAAAACAAAGAAAAGTTACATTGAAGTGTCGTTCGATTTGCATGAAAGAAGCGCTTTTATGTCATAGGAAAGTTTCTGTAGTTTGTACTTTCACGGGAAACAAAATGTCCACTATGAGCTCTTTTTCTGGAGGAGTCCTGACGCAAAGCATAGCAAATGATAGTTGAGGCCCACAACACGAGGGAGAAAGTTCATGCATAACAGTTATTAATTTAAACATTGTATTATGATTGTTGGGTCCCATTTTTCTGCATGGCCCTTGTTTCCCTTTCCTACGAACGCGAACAGTTCAATTCTTTTCCTTCACATGTTTCTACATTCACAGGTTTCCACTAGCACCTCAATCCTATTCCTATACAGTTTTTCTTTCCTTTGTTTTCTAAACATCCGTTCTGGACGAGGCCTAGGTGTGGGAAGAGCAAAGGAATACAAAACAACACAAAACTCTCCTAGCTCGAAATCCGACCGGGGAGGCAAAGAGACGAGATACAAGGCATCTATACCGCGTCATGGCCAACGCTAGAAACCTCTGTCACACGGCCACGACTCCCGGACAGGCTGGATCAACATACCTCTCACCTTAAGCACCTAGAGGATCGGCAAGTGGGTTGCAGGTCCTAGCCGGACCGGAGGGAGAAGCCATGGAGGAAGCGCCACAGATGGCGTACATTGTGCCCCGGATGCCCATGCATTGAGTAGCAACCCGAACTTGACATAGCTTTCGAAGACTCCAATTCCAACACCAAGCACACCGCGAACAACAAAGATGACGCCTTCATGAAGGGGAACGGTGCTGAGACATCGTCGTCATCCGATCCATCAAACCGGATACAAAGTTTTCCCTGGTACTCGAATAGGGACATGGAGAGAAGGCCATGGCGGTGCCTCCCAAAAGGAAACGACACCCACCGATGTCGTCGCTGCCTGCATCGGCAAGCCGAGCGAGGATTTCACCCCGGTCTACCACCAAACAATCCTACAGGCCGTCGGATTAGGGAATGAAGTAGTAGGAAGCCGTCGCAAGGCGGAACCACCACCGCGGGAAGGAGAGCCGCACCACCACCAACAACCACCAACCACCGCGGACAAGATCTACGCACGGGAGACCATGATCCACTGCCAACAGCATCATCACAGCCAACACAAGAGGGCGGGCATGACCGGGCCGAGTAACAGCCACCGGGAAGATCCGATTGATCTTAGAAAAAGACCAACCACCTGACTAATCGTCCGATCTAGTGTGCGTAGCAGTTCGTTCTCATGCTCGCATTGATGACCCACAAGTATAGGGGTCAACTGTAGCTCTTTTCGATAAGTAAGAGTGTCGAACCCAACGAGGAGCAGAAGGAAATGACAAGTAGTTTTCAGCAAGGTAATGTCTGCAAGTGCTGAAATTGTAAGTAGCGGAGTAGTTTGGTAGCAAGATAATTTGTAACGAGCAAGTAACAATAGTAGTAACAAAAGTGCAGCAAGGTAGCCCAATCCTTTTGAGGAAAAGGACAGGCCAAATGGTTTCTTACGGTAAACAAAGTGTTCTTGCGGGTACACGGGAATTTCATCTAGTTACTTTTGTCATGTTGGTTAGATTTGTGTTTGCTACTTTGATAATTTGGTATGTGGGTGGACCGATGCTTAGGTGTTGTTCTTACTTGAACAAACCTCCTACTTATGATTAACCCTCCCGCAAGCATCCGCAACTACGAGAGAAAAGTATTAAGAATAAATTCTAACCATAGCATTAAACTCTAGGATCCAATTGGTCCCTTACGGAATAGCGCATAAACTGGGGTTTAAGTTTCTGTGACTCTCGCAACCCACCATTTAATAGCTACTCCACAAAGCATTCCCTTAGGCCCAAATATGGTAAAGTGTCATGTAGTCGACGTTCACATGACACCACTAAGGGAATCACTGAAGGAAATATGCCCTAGAGGCAATAATAAAGTTGTTATTCATATTTCCTTATATCATGATAAATGTTTATTATTCATGCTAGAATTGTATTAACCAGAAACTTAGTGCATGTGTGAATACATAGACAAACAGAGTGTCACTAGTATGCATCTACTTGACTAGCTCGTTAATCAAAGATGGTTAAGTTTCCTAGCCATAGACATGAGTTGTCATTTGATGAACGGGATCACATCATTAGAAAATGATGTGATTGACTTGACCCATTCTGTTAGCTTAGCACTTGATCGTTTAGTATGTTGCTATTGCTTTCTTCATGACTTATACATGTTCCTATGACTATGAGATTATGCAACTCCCGAATACCGGAGGAACACTTTGTGTGCTACCAAACATCACAACGTAACTGGGTGATTATAAAGTTGCTATACAGGTGTCTCCGATGGTGTTTGTTGAGTTGGCATAAATCGAGATTAGGATTTGTCACTACGATTGTCGTAGAGGTATCTCTGGGCCCTCTCGGTAATACACATCACTATAAACCTTGCAAGCAACATGACTAATGAGTTAGTTACGAGATGATGTATTACGGAACGAGTAAGGAGACTTGCCGGTAACGAGATTCAACTGGGTATTGAGATACCGACGATCGAATCTCGGGCAAGTAACATACCGATGACAAAGGGAACAACGTATGTTGTTATGCGGTTTGACCGATAAAGATCTTCGTAGAACATGTGGGAGCCAATATGAGCATCCAGGTTCCACTATTGTTTATTGGTTGGAGACATGTCTCGGTCATGTCTACGTAGTTCTCGAACCCGTAGGGTCCGCACGCTTAAAGTTTGGTGACGACCGGTATTATGAGTTCATGTGTTTTGATGTACCGAAGGTAGTTCGAAGTCCCGGATATGATCATGGACATGACGAGGAGTCTCGAAATGGTCGATACATAAAGATCGATATATTGAATGAGTTCCGGGTGAGTTCGGGCATTTACCGGAGTACCGAGAGGTTACCGGAACCCCCAGGGGAGTCAATGGGCCTTATTGGGCCTTAGTTGAAAGGAGGAGGCAGCCAAGGAGGGGGCGTGCCCCCCCCCAAAGCCCAATCCAAATTGGGAAGGGGGCCGGCCCCCCTTTCCTTCTCTCCTTCTCCCCCTTCCTTCCCTCTCCTACTCTAGCTAGGGAAGAGGGAATCCTACTCCCACTTGGAGTAGGACTCCCCCCTTGGGCGCGCCTAGGAGGCCGGCCCTCTCCCCCTCCTACACTCCTTTATATACGGGGGAGGGGGGCACCCCATAGACACACAAGTTGATCATTGATCTCTTAGCCGTGTGCGATGCCCCTCTCCACCATAATCCACCTCGGTCATATCATCGTAGTGCTTAGGCGAAGCCCTGCGCCAGTAGCTTTATCATCACCGTCATCACGCCGTCGTGCTGACGAAACTATCCTTCGACACTCTGCTGGATTGGAGTTCGTGGGACGTCACCGAGCTGAACATGTGCAGATCGCGGAGGTGCCGTACGTTCGGTACTAGGATCGGTCGATCGTGAAGAAGTACGACTACATCAACCGCGTTGTCATAACGCTTCCGCTTTTGGTCTACGAGGGTACATGGACAACACTCTCCCCTCTCGTTGCTATGCATCACCTGTTGGGGAACGTTGCATAAAATAAAAAAAATTCATCAAAGCGAATGTTCCAACTCTGAGATGCTTGCACCAGCCCATAAATGGATCGCTGGAGCTTGCATACCTTGTTAGCATTCTTAGGATCGACAAAACCCTCCGGCTGCATCATATACAGTTCTTCCTTAAGATAGCCATTAAGGAATGCCGTTTTGACGTCCATCTGCCATATCTCATAATCATAGCATGCGGCAATTGCTAACATGATTCGGACGGACTTTAGCTTCGCTACGGGAGAGAAAGTCTCATCGTAGTCAACCCCTTGAACTTGCCGATAACCCTTAGCGACAAGTCGAGCTTTATAGATGGTAACATTACCATCCGCGTCCGTCTTCTTCTTAAAGATCCATTTGTTTTCTATCGCTCGCCGATCATCGGGCAAGTCTGTCAAAGTCCATACTTTGTTTTCATACATGGATTCTATCTCGGATTGCATGGCTTCAAGCCATTTGTTGGAATCTAGGCCCGCCATCGCTTCTTCATAGTTCAAAGGTTCACCGTTGTCTAACAGCATGATTTCCAGGACAGGGTTGCCATACCACTCTGGTGTGGAACGTGTCCTTGTGGACCTACAAAGTTCAGTAGCAACTTGATCTGAAGTACCTTGATCATCATCATTAATTTCCTCTCCAGTCGGTGTAGGCATCACAGGAACATTTTCCTGAGCTGCACTACTTTCCGTTTCAAGAGGTAGTACTTCATCGAGTTCTACTTTCCTCCCACTTACTCCTTTCGAGAGAAACTCTTTTTCCAGAAAGGATCCGTTCTTGGAAACAAAGATCTTGCCTTCGGATCTAAGGTAGAAGGTATACCCAATGGTTTCCTTAGGGTATCCTATGAAGACACATTTTTCCGACTTGGGTTCGAGCTTTTCAGGTTGAAGTTTCTTGACATAAGCATCGCATCCCCAAACTTTTAGAAACGACAGCTTAGGTTTCTTCCCAAACCATAATTCATACGATGTCGTCTCAACGGATTTAGACGGTGCCCTATTTAAAGTGAATGTAGCTGTCTCTAGAGCGTCTCCCCAAAATGATAGCGGTAAAGCGGTAAGCGACATCATAGATCGCACCATATCCAATAGAGTGTGATTACGACATTCGGACACACCATTACGCTGAGGTGTTCCAAGCGGCATGAGTTGTGAAACGATTCCACATTTTCTTAAGTGCGTACCAAATTCGTGACTTAAATATTCTCCTCCATGATCCGATCGTAAGAATTTTATCTTTCGGTCATGTTGATTCTCTACTTCACTATAAAATTCCTTGAACTTTTCAAAGGTCTCAGACTTGTGTTTCATCAAGTAGACATACCCATATCTACTTAAGTCATCAGTGAGAGTGAGAACATAACGATATCCTCCGTGAGCCTCAACGCTCATTGGACTACACACATCAGTATGTATGATTTCCAATAAGTTGGTTGCTCGCTCCATTGTTCCGGAGAACGGAGTCTTGGTCATTTTGCCCATGAGGCATGGTTCGCATGTGTCAAATGATTCATAATCGAGTGATTCTAAAAGTCCATCAGCATGGAGCTTCTTCATGCGCTTGACACCAATGTGACCAAGGCGGCAGTGCCACAAGTATGTGGGACTATCGTTATCAACTTTACATCTTTTGGTATTCACACTATGAATATGTGTAACATTATGTTCGAGATTCATTAAGAATAAACCATTGACCATCGGGGCATGACCATAAAACATATCTCTCATATAAATAGAACAACCATTATTCTTGGATTTAAATGAGTAGCCATCTTGCATTAAACGAGATCCATATACAATGTTCATGCTCAAACTTGGCACTAAATAACAATTATTGAGGTTTAAAACTAATCCCGTAGGTAAATGTAGAGGTAGCGTGCCGACGGCGATCACATCGACCTTGGAACCATTCCCGACGTGCATCGTCACCTCGTCCTTCGCTAGTCTCCGCTTATTCCGCAGCTCCTGCTGTGAGTTACAAATATGAGCAACGGCACCGGTATCAAATACCCAGGAGTTACTACGAGTACTGGTAAGGTACACATCAATTACATGTATATCAAATATACCTTTAGTATTGCCGGCCTTCTTGTCCGCTAAGTATTTGGGGCAGTTCCGCTTCCAGTGACCCTTCCCTTTGCAATAAAAGCACTCAGTCTCAGGCTTGGGTCCATTCTTTGACTTCTTCCCAGCAACTGGCTTACCGGGTGCGGCAACATCCTTGCCGTCCTTCTTGAAGTTCTTCTTACCCTTGCCCTTCTTGAACTTGGTGGTTTTATCGACCATCAGCACTTGATGTTCTTTCTTGATTTCTACCTCTGCTGACTTTAGCATTGAAAATACTTCAGGAATAGTTTTCACTATCCCCTGCATATTGTAGTTCATCACAAAGCTCTTGTAGCTCGGTGGGAGCGATTGAAGGATTCTGTCAATGACCGCCTCGTCCGGGAGGTTAATGTCTAGCTGGGACAGGCGGTTGTGCAACCCAGACATTTTGAGTATGTGCTCACTGACAGAACTATTTTCCTCCATCTTACAACTATAGAACTTGTCGGAGACTTCATATCTCTCGACCCGGGCATGAGCTTGGAAAACCATTTTCAGCTCCTCAAACATCTCATATGCTCCGTGTCTCTCAAAACGCTTTTGGAGCCCCGATTCTAAGCTGTAAAGCATGCCGCACTGAACAAGGGAGTAATCATCAACACGTGACTGCCAAGCGTTCATAACGTCTTGGTTATCTGGGATGGGTGCTTCACCTAGCGGTCCTACTAGGACATATGCTTTCTTGGCAGCTATGAGGATGATCCTCAGGTTCCGGACCCAGTCCGAATAGTTGCTGCCATCATCTTTCAGCTTGGTTTTCTCTAGGAACGCGTTGAAGTTCATGTTGACATGAGCATTGGCCATTTGATCTACAAGACATATTTTGCAAAGATTTTAAACTAAGTTCATGATAATTAAGTTCATCTAATCAAATTATTTAATAAACTCCCACTCAGATTAGACATCCCTCTAGTCATCTAAGTGTTACACGATCCGAGTCGACTAGGCCGTGTCTGATCATCACGTGAGACGGACTAGTCATCATCGGTGAACATCTCCATGTTGATCGTATCTTCCATACGACTCATGTTCGACCTTTCGGTCTCTGTGTTCCGAGGCCATGTCTGTACATGCTAGGCATGTCAAGTTAACCCTAAGTGTTTTTGCATGTGTAAAACTGTCTTACACCCGTTGTATGTGAATGTAAGAATCTATCACACCCGATAATCACGTGGTGCTTCGAAACGACGAACTTTAGCAACGGCGCACAGTTAGGGGAGAACACTTTCTTGAAATTATTATAAGGGATCATCTTATTTACTACCGTCGTTCTAAGTAAACAAGATGCATAAACATAATAAACATCACATGCAATTATATATAGTAGTGACATGATATGGCCAATATCATATAGCTCCTTTGATCTCCATCTTCGGGGCTCCATGATCATCTTTGTCACCGGCATGACACCATGATCTCCATCATCATGATCTCCATCATCGTGTCTCCATGAAGTTGCTCGCCAACTATTACTTCTACTACTATGGCTAACGATTTAGCAATAAAGTAAAGTAATTACATGGCGTTAAATCATTGACACGCAGGTCATACAATAATTAAGACAACTCCTATGGCTCCTGCCGGTTGTCATACTCATCGACATGCAAGTCGTGATTCCTATTACAAGAACATGATCTCATACATCACAATATATCATTCATCATTCATCACAACTTTTGGCCATATCACATCACAAGGCAATTGCTGCAAAAACAAGTTAGACGTCCTCTAATTGTTGTTGCATCTTTTACGTGGCTGCAATAGGGTTCTAGCAAGAACGTTTTCTTACCTACGAAAAAACCACAACGTGATTTGTCAACTTCTACTTACCCTTCATAAGGACCCTTTTCATCGAATCCGCTCCAACTAAAGTGGGAGAGACAGACACCCGCTAGCCACCTTATGAAACTAGTGCATGTCAGTCGGTGGAACCTGTCTCACGTAAGCGTACGTGTAAGGTTGGTCTGGGCCGCTTCATCCCACAAAACCGCTGAAGCAAAATAAGACTAGTAGCGGCAAGAAAGTTGACAACATCTACGCCCACAACAAATTTGTGTTCTACTCGTGCAATAGAGAACTACGCATAGACCTAGCTCATGATGCCACTGTTGGGGAATGTTGCATAAAATAAATTTTTTTCTATGTTCACCAAGATCAATCTATGAGTTCATCTAGCAACGAGAGAGAGGAGTGCATCTACATACCCTTGTAGATCGCGTGCGGAAGCGTTCAAGAGAACGGGGTTGAGGGAGTCGTTCTCGTCGTGATCCAAATCACCGGAGATCCTAGCGCCGAACGAACGGCACCTCTGCGTTCAACACACGTATGGTCAGCGTGACGTCTCCTCCTTCTTGATCCAGCAAGGGGGAAGGAGAGGTTGATGAAGATCCAGCAGCACGACGGCGTGGTGGTGGATGCAGTAGGGCTCCGGCAGGGCTTCGCCAAGCAACTACGAAAGGAGGAGGTGTAGCAGGGAGGGGAGGGAGGCGCCAGGGTGTTGGGTGCGGCTGCCCTCCCACCCCCTCCTTATATAGGGACCCCAGGGGGGCGCCGGCCCTAGAGATGGGATCTCTAGGGGGGGCGGCGGCCAAGGGGGGTGGAGTGCCCCCCAAGGCAAGTGGAGGCGCCCCCTCCCTAGGGTTCCCAACCCTAGGCGCAGAGGGGGGGGGCAGGGGGGTGCACCAGCCCACTAGGGGCTGGTTCCCCTCCCACTTCAGCCCATGGGGCCCTCCGGGATAGGTGGCCCCACCCAGTGGACCCCCGGGACCCTTCCGGTGGTCCCGGTACAATACCGGTGACCCCTGAAACTCTCCCGATGGCCGAAACTGCACTTCCCATATATAATTCTTTACCTCCGGACCATTCCGGAACTCCTCGTGACGTCCGGGATCTCATCCGGGACTCTGAACAACTTTCAGTTTTCTGCATACTCATATTCATACAACCCTAGCGTCACCGAACCTTAAGTGTGTAGACCCTACGGGTTCGGGAGACATGTAGACATGACCGAGACGGCTCTCCGGTCAATAACCAACAGCGGGATCTGGATACCCATGTTGGCTCCCACACACTCCTCGATGATCTCATCGGATGAACCACGATGTCGAGGATTTAAGCAACCCCGTATACAATTCCCTTTGTCAATCGGTATGTTACTTGCCCGAGATTCAATCGTCGGTATCCCAATACCTCGTTCAATCTCGTTACCGGCAAGTCACTTTACTCGTACCGTAATGCATGATCCCGTGACTAGACACTTGGTCACTTTGAGCTCATTATGATGATGCATTACTGAGTGGGCCCAGAGATACCTCTCCGTCATACGGAGTGACAAATCCCAGTCTCGATCCGTGTCAACCCAACAGACACTTTTGGAGATACCTGTAGTGCACCTTTATAGTCACCCAGTTATGTTGTGATGTTTGGTACACCCAAAGCACTCCTACGGTATCCGGGAGTTACACGATCTCATGGTTTAAGGAAAAGATACTTGACATTGGAAAAGCTCTAGCAAACGAACTACACGATCTTTGTGCTATGCTCGGGATTGGGTCTTGTCCATCACATCATTCTCCTAATGATGTGATCCCGTTATCAATGACATCCAATGTCCATAGTCAGGAAACCATGACTATTTGTTGATCAACGAGCTAGTCAACTAGAGGCTCACTAGGGACATATTGTGGTCTATGTATTCACACGTGTATTACGATTTTCGGATAATACAATTATAGCATGAACAAAAGACAATTATCATGAATAAGGAAATATAATAATAATCCTTTTATTATTGCCTCTAGGGCATATTTCCAACATCACCATGATCTTGCGTGTGCGTAGGAATTTTTTTGAAATTACCACGTTCCCCAACAGTGGCATCCGAGCCAGGTTTAAGCGTAGATGTTATATGCACGAGTAGAACACAAATGAGTTGTGGGCGATAATAGTCATACTGCTTACCAGCATGGCATACTTTGATTCGGCAGTATTGTTGGATGAAGCGGCCCGGACCGACATTACGCGTACGCTTACGTGAGACTGGTTCTACCGACGTGCTTAGCACACAGGTGGCTGGCGGGTGTCAGTTTCTCCAACTTTAGTTGAATCAAGTGTGGCTATGCTCGGTCCTTGTTGAAGGTTAAAACATCACATACTTGACGAAAAATCGTTGTGGTTTTGATGCTTAGTAAGAACGGTTTTTGCTCAGCCTGTAGCAGCCATGTAAAACTTGCAACAACAAAGTAGAGGACGTCTAACTTGCTTTTGCAGGGCATGTTGTGATGTGATATGGTCAAGACATGATGCTAAATTTTATTGTATGAGATGATCATGTTTTGTAACAGAGTCATCGGCAACTGGCAGGAGCCATATGGTTGTCGCTTTATTGTATGCAATGCAATCGCCCTGTAATTGTTTTTACTTTATCACTAAGCGGCAGCGATAGTCGTAGAAACAACAGTTGGAGAGACGACAACGATGCTACGATGGAGATCAAGGTGTCGCGCTGGTGACGATGGTGATCATGACGGTGCCTTTGGAGATGGAGATCAAAGGCACAAGATGATGATGGCCATATCATATCACTTATATTGATTGCATGTGATGTTTATTCTTTATGCATCTTATTTTGCTTAGTTCGACGGTAGCATTATAAGATGATCTCTCGGTACAAGTGTTCTCCCTGAGTATGCACCGTTGCGAAAGTTCGTCGGGCCGAGACACGACGTGATGATCGGGTGTGATAAGCTCTACGTTCACATACAACGGGTGCAAGCCAGTTTTGCACACGCAGAATACTCGGGTTAAACTTGACGAGCCTAGCATATCCATATATGGCCTCGGAACACTGAGACCGAAAGGTCGAGTGTGAATCATATAGTAGATATGATCAAAATAGTGATGTTCACCATTGAAAACTACTCCATCTCACATGATGATCGGACATGGTTTAGTTGATTTGGATCACGTGATCACTTAGATGACTAGAGGGATGTCTATCTAAGTGGGAGTTCTTAAGTAATATGATTAATTGAACTTTAATTTATCATGAACTTAGTACCTGATAGTTTTTTGCATGTCTATGTTGTTGTAGATAGATGGACCGTTCTGTTGTTCGTTGAATTTTAATGCGTTCCTAGAGAAAGCTAAGTTGAAAGATGATGGTAGCAATTACACGGACTGGGTCCGTAACTTGAGGATTATCCTCATTGCTACACAGAAGAATTACGTCCTGGAAGCACCGCTAGGTGCTAGACCCGCCGCAGGAGCAACACCGGACATTGTGAACGTCTGGCAGAGCAAAGCTGACGACTACTCGATAGTTCAGTGTGCCATGCTTTATGGCTTAGAACCGGGACTTCAACAACGTTTTGAACGTCATGGAGAATATGAGATGTTCCAGGAGTTGAAGTTAATATTTCAAGCAAATACCCGGATCGAGAGATATGAAGTCTCCAATAAGGTCTATAGCTGCAAGATGGAGGAGAATAGTTCTGTCAGTGAACATATACTCAAAATGTCTGGGTATAACAACCACTTGATTCAACTGGGAGTTAATCTTTGGTGATAGTGTCATTGACAGAATTCTTCAATCACTGCCACCAAGCTACAAGAGCTTCGTGATGAACTATAATATGCAAGGGATGAACAAGACAATTCCCGATCTCTTCGTGATGCTAAAGGCTGCAGAGGTAAAAATCAAGAAGGAGCATCAAGTGTTGATGGTCAACAAGACCACCAGTTTCAGAAAAAGGGTAAAGGGAAGAAGGGGAAGTTCAAGAAGAACGGAAAGCAAGTTGCTGCTCAAGTGAAGAAACCCAAGTCTGGGCCTAAGCCTGAGACTGAGTGCTTCTACTGCAAAGGGACTGGTCACTGGAAGCAAAACTGCCCCAAGTATTTGGAGGATAAGAAGGATGGCAAGGTGAACAAAGGTATATGTGATATACATGTTATTGATGTGTACCTTACTAATGCTCGCAGTAGTGCCTGGGTATTTGATACTGGTTCTGTTGCTAATATTTGCAACTCGAAACAGGGACTACAGATTAAGCGAAGATTGCCTAAGGATGAGGTGATGATGCACGTGGGAAATGGTTCCAAAGTCGATGTGATCGCGGTCGGCACGCTACCTCTACATCTACCTTCGGGATTAGTTTTAGACCTGAATAATTGTAATTTGGTGCCAGCAGTGAGCATGAACATTATATCTGGATCTTGTTTAATGCGAGATGGTTATTCATTTAAATCTGAGAATAATGGTTGTTCTATTTATATGAGTAATATCTTTTATGGTCATGCACCCTTGAAGAGTGGTCTATTTTTGTTGAATCTCGATAGTAGTGACACACATATTCATAATATTGAAGCCAAAAGATGCAAAGTTGATAATGATAGTGCAACTTATTTGTGGCACTGCCGTTTAGGTCATATTGGTGTAAAGCGCATGAAGAAACTCCATTATGATGGACTTTTGGAATCACTTGATTATGAATCACTTGGTACTTGCGAACCATGCCTCATGGGCAAGATGACTAAAACTCCGTTCTCCGGAACAATGGAGAGAGCAACAGATTTATTGGAAATCATACATACTGATGTATGTGGTCCGATTAATATTGAGGCACGCGGCGGGTATCGTTATTTTCTCACCTTCACAAATGATTTGAGCAGATATGGGTACATCTAGTTAATTAAACATAAGTCTGAAACATCTGAAAAGTACAAATAATTTCAGAGTGAAGTGGAAAATCATCGTAACAAGAAAATAAAATTTCTACAATCTGATCGTGGAGGAGAATATTTGAGTTACGAGTTTGGTCTTCATTTGAAACAACGTGGAATAGTTTCACAACTCACGCCACCTGAAACACCACAGCGTAATGGTGTGTCCGAACGTTGTAACCGCACTTTATTAGATATGGTGCGATCTATGATGTCTCTTATTGATTTACCGCTATCGTTTTGGGGTTATGCTTTAGAGACGGCTACATTCACGTTAAATAGGGCACCATATAAATCCATTGAGACGACGCCTTATGAACTGTGGTTTGGCAAGAAACCAAAGTTGTCATTTCTTAAAGTTTGATGCTGCGATGCTTATGTGAAAAAACTTCAACCTGATAAGCTCGAACCCAAATCGGAGAAGTGCGTCTTCATAGGATACCCAAAGGAAATTTTTGGGTACACCTTCTATCACAGATCCGAAGGCAAGATATTCATCGCTAAGAATGGATCCTTTCTAGACAAGGAGTTTCTCTCGAAAGAAGTGAGTGGGAGGAAAGTAGAACTTGATGAGGTAACTGTACCTGCTCCCTTATTGGAAAGTAGTTCATCACAGAAATCAGTTCCTGTGATCCCTACACCAATTAGTGAAGAAGCTAATGATAATGATCATGAAACTTCAGATCAAGTTACTACCGAACCTCGTAGGTCAACCAGAGTAAGATCCGCACCAGAGTGGTACGGTAATCCTATTCTGGAGGTCATGTTACTTGACCATGATGAACCTACGAACTAGGAGGGAGCGATGATGAGCCCAATTCCGCGAAATGGCTTGAGGCCATAAAATCTGAGATGGGATCCATGTATGAGAACAAAGTGTGGACTTTGGTTGACTTGCCCGATGATCGGCAAGCCATCGAGAATAAATGGATCTTCAAGAAGAAGACTAACGCTGATGGTAATGTTACTGTCTACAAAGCTCAACTTGTTGCGAAAGGTTTTCGACAAGTTCAAGAAGTTGACTACGATGAGACATTCTCACCCGTAGCGATGCTTAAGTCTGTCCGAATCATGTTAGCAATTGCTGCATTTTATGATTATGAAATTTGGAAAATGGATGTAAAGACTGCATTCCTGAATGGATTTTTGGAAGAAGAGTTTTATATGATGCAACCCGAAGGTTTTATTGGTCCAAAGGATGCTAACAAAGGGTGCAAGCTCCAGCGATCTATTTATGGACTGGTGCAAGCCTCACGGAGTTGGAATAAACGTTTTGATAGTGTGATCAAAGCATATGGTTTTATACAGTCTTTTGGAGAAACCTGTATTTACAAGAAAGTGAGTGGGAGCTCTGTAGCATTTCTAATATTATATGTGGATGACATATTATTGATTGGAAATGATACATAATTTCTGGATATCAGAAAAGGATACTTGAACAAGAGTTTTTCAATGAAAGACCTTGGTGAAGCTGCTTATATATTGGGAATTAAGATCTATAGAGATAGATCAAGACGCCTAATTGGACTTTCACAAAGTACATACTTGATAAAGTTTTGAAGAAGTTCAAAATGGATCAAGCAAAGAAAGGGTTCTTGCCTGTGTTACAAGGTGTGAAGTTGAGTCAGACTCAATGACCGACCACTGCAGAAGATAGAGAGAAAATGAAAGATGTTCCCTATGCTTCAGCCATAGGCTCTATCATGTATGCAATGCTGTGTACCAGACCTGATGTGTGCCTTGCTATTAGTTTAGCAGGGAGGTACCAAAGTAATCCAGGAGTGGATCACTGGGTAACGGTCAAGAACATCCTGAAATACCTGAAAAGGACTAAGGATATGTTTCTCATTTATGGAGGTGACAAAGAGCTCGTTGTAAATGGTTACGTCGATGCAAAGCTTTGACACTGATCCAGATGACTCTAAGTCACAAACCAGATACGTATTTTTATTGAACCGTGGAGCTGTAAGTTGGTGCAGTTCTAAGCAAAGCATCATGGCGGGATCTACGTGTGAAGGGGAGTACATAGCTTCTTCGGAAGAAACAAACGAAGGAGTCTGGATGAAGGAGTTCAGATCCGATCTAGGTGTCATACCTAGTGCATCGAGTCCAATGAAAATCTTTTGTGACAATACTGGAGCCATTGCCTTGGCGAAGGAATCCAGATTTCACAAGAGAACCAAGCACATCAAGAGACGCTTCAATTCCATCTGTCATCAAGTGTCGGAAGGGGACATAGAGATTTGCAAGATACATACGGATCTGAATGTTGCAGACCTATTGACTAAGCCTCTCTCATGAGCAAAACATGATCAGCACCAAGACTCCATGGGTGTTGGAATCATCACAATGTAATCTAGATTATTGACTCTAGTGCAAGTGTGAGACTGAAGGAAATATGCCCTAGAGGCAATAATAAAGTTGTTATTTATATTTCCTTATATCATGATAAATGTTTATTATTCATGCTAGAATTGTATTAACCGGAAACTTAGTACATGTGTGAATACATAGACAAACAGAGTGTCACTAGTATGCCTCTACTTGACTAGCTCGTTAATCAAAGATGGTTAAGTTTCCAAGCCATAGACATGAGTTGTCATTTGATGAACGGGATCACATTATTAGAAAATGATGTGATTGACTTGACCCATTCCATTAGCTTAGCACTTGATCGTTTAGTATGTTGTTATTTCTTTCTTCATGACTTATACATGTTCCTATGACTATGAGATTATGCAACTCCCGGATACCGGAGGAACACTTTGTGTGCTACCAAATGTCACAACGTAACTGGGTGATTATAAATGTGCTCTACAGGTGTCTCCGATGGTGTTTGTTGAGTTGGCATAGATCGAGATTAGGATTTGTCACTACGATTGTCGTAGAGGTATCTCTGGGCCCTCTCGGTAATACACATCACAATAAACCTTGCAAGCAATGTGACTAATGAGTTAGTTACGGGATGATGTATCACGGAACGAGTAAAGAGACTTGCCGGTAACGAGATTGAGCTAGGTATTGAGATACCGACGATCGAATCTCGGGCAAGTAACATACCGATGACAAAGGGAACAATGTATGTTGTTATGCGTTTGACCGATAAAGATCTTCATAGAATATGTGGGAGCCAATATGAGCATCCAGGTTTGTCACGCCCAATATGCGACCCTATCCAAAAGGAACTCAAAGGTCCCACCAAGGATAGACCCGCATATTGAAACGCTTTTGCAAGGTGGATATCATTACATCAACATTACATAATAGATGGGGATACATACAAGAGGGCATACAATGCCACACGAATACAACATCATCATACATAAGATCAACATCCGACTACGGATGAAACACAAACAGAAACTCAAACAACATCCACCCTGCTAGGGTTTCGGGGGGGGGGGGATTTTCATCCGCGAATTTGGACGAGAGGCACATATTTATAGCTAGAGGGAGTTTGGAGAGTCCAAATGAGGAGCAGTTTTCGGCCACGCGATCATGATCGAACGGCGGAGGGCATGGAGGGGAGTTTGCTGGGTTTTGGGCCACTTTGGAAGGGTGTTGGGCTGCAAAGAGAAGGAGGCTTTTACGGTTACCCGGTTAACCGTTGGAGTACCAAACGAACTCCAAATGGCACGAAACTTGACAGGCGGTCTATCGGTGCTATACCAAGGCCGCTTGGCAAGACTCGGTCCATTCCGAGAAAGTTTAACACTTGCTCACAACGAGAGACAAAAGGGGAACACCGGAGGGCATAGGAGTGCCGGATTGCAAAACGGACAACGGGGAAAATGCTCGGATGCATGAGACGAACACGTATGCAAAATGAAATGCATAAGATGACATGATAAAATGAAACACGCAATCCAACGACATGGCAAAGATAGCGAAAAACTGGCGGACACCTGGCACAATGAATCCGGGGCGTTACAAGGTTCCACTATTGGTTATTGGGCGGAGACATGTCTCGATCATGTCTACATAGTTCTCGAACCCGTAGGGTCCGCACGCTTAAAGTTCGGTGACGACCGGTATTATGAGTTTATGTGTTTTGATGTACCGAAGGTAGTTCGGAGTCTCGGATATGATCACAAACATGACGAGGAGTCTCGAAATGGTCGAGACATAAAGATCGATATATTGGATGACTATGTTTGGACGTCGGAATGGTTCCGGGTGAGTTTGGGCATTTACCGGAGTATACTGGCACCCCCCCAGGGAGTCAATGGGCCTTATTGGGCATTAGTGGAAAGGAGGAGGAGGTGGCCAAAGTGGGGGGGGGGGTGGCCCCCCAAGCCCAACCCGAATTGGGAAGGGGGCTGACCCCCCTTTCCTTCTCTCCTTCTCCCCCTTCCTTCCCTCTCCTACTCTAGCTAGGGAAGGGGGAATCCTACTCCCACTTGGAGTAGGACTCCCCCCTTGGGCACCCCTAGGAGGCTGGCCCTCTCCCCCTCCTCCACTCCTTTATATATGGGGGAGGGGGGCACCCCATAGACACACAAGTTGATCATTGATCTCTTAGCCATGTGCGGTGCCCCCTCCACCATAATCCACCTCGGTCATATTGTCATAGTGCTTAGGCGAAGCCCTGCGCCGGTAGCTTCATCATCACCATCATCACGCCGTCGTGCTGACGAAACTCTCCTTCGACACTCTGCTGGATCGGGGTTCATGGGACGTCACCGAGCTGAACGTGTGCAGATCGCGGAGGTGTTGTACATTCGGTACTAGGATCGGTCGATCGTGAAGACGTACGACTACATCAACCGCGTTGTCATAACGCTTCTATTTTTGGTCTACGAGGGTACATGGACAACACTCTCCCCTATCGTTGCTATGCATCACCATGATCTTGCGTGTGTGTAGGAATTTTTTTGAAATTACCACGTTCCCCAACAATCACAACATACATACTATCACAATATCGAACACATATCAAATTCACATGATTACTTGCAACATGATTTCTCCTGTGACCTCAAGAAAAAAAGTAACTACTCACAAATAATCAACATGCTCATGATCAAGGGGTATTAAATAGCATAATGGATCTGAAAATATAATCTTCCACCAAATAAACCATATAGTAATCAAGTACAAGATGTAATCAACACTACTAGTCACCCCCTAGCACCAATCTATAGTTTCGGTAACTAAATTGAGTACAAGAGATGAACTAGGGTTTGAGATGAGATGGTGCTGGTGAAGATGTTGATGGAGATCCCCCTCCCCAAGATGGGAGAGTTGTTGGTGATGATGATGACAATGATCCCCCCCCGGGAGGGAAGTTCCCCCGACAGGATCGTTTCGCCGGAGGGCAAAAGTTCTCCTACCCAAGTTCCGCCTCGAGACGGTGGCGCTTCATCCCGAATGTACACCCTTTATTTTTTTTCTAGATCAAAATGACTTATATACCAGAAGATGGGCACTGGAGGTGGGTCGAGGAGGGCACAACCCACCAGGGCGCGCCTGGACTCCCTAACGCGCCCAAGTGGGTTGTGCCCACCTGGTGGGCCCCCCTCTAGTAGTTATTTGCTCCAATATTCCTTAAATATTCCATAAAAATTCTCTGTGAAGGCTCAGCTTGTTTGGAGTTGTGAAAAATAGGTAGCCTAACGTAGCTTTTTCAGGTCAAGATTTCCAGCTGCCAGAATTCTCCCTTTTGGTGTGTACCTTGCAATTATGATAGAAAAGGCATTAGAATTACTCCAAAAAGCATTATTATGGATATTTTTTTAGAAATAACAGTAAGAAAACATGATGGAAAATGGACGTATCAACTCCCCCAAGCTTAGACCTTGCTTGTCCTCAAGATAAAACCAAAATCAAAAAACATGTCCACATGCTTCGAGAGAGAGGTGTTGATTGATAACCCACAAGTATAGGGGATCACAATAGTTTTCGAGGGTAGAGTATTCAACCCAAATTTATTGATTCGACACAAGGGGAGCCAAAGAATATTCTCAAGTATTAGTAGTTGAGTTGTCAATTCAACCACACCTGGAAAACTTAATATCTGCAGCAAAGTATTTAGTAGCAAAGTAGTATGGAAGTAACTGTGGCAAGGTAAAGTAACTAAGAAAAGATCAATATGTGAAAAGCTCGTAGGCATTGGATCAGTGATGGATAATTATGTTGGATGCGATTCCTCATGCAACAGTTATAACATAGGGTGACACAGAACTAGCCCCAGTTCATCAATGTAATGTAGGCATGTATTCCGAATATAGTCGTACATGCTTATGGAAAAGAACTTGCATGGCATCTTTTGTCCTACCCTCCCTTGGCAGCGGGGTCCTATTGGAAACTAAGGGATATTAAGGCCTCCTTCTAATAGAGTACCATACCAAAGCATTAACACTTAGTGAATACATGAACTCCTCAAACTACGGTCATCACCGGGAGTGGTCCCGATTATTGTCACTTCGGGGTTACCGGATCATAACACATAGTAGGTGACTATTGACTTGCAAGATAGGATCAAGAACTCACATATATTCATGAAAACACAATAGGTTCAGATCTAAAATCATGGCACTCGGGCCCTAGTGACAAGCATTAAGCATAGCAAAGTCATAGGAACATTAATCTCAGAACATAATGGATACTAGGGATCAAACCCTAACAAAACTAACTTGATTACATGGTAAATCTCATCCAATCCATCACCGTCCAGCAAGCCTAGGATGGAATTACTCACGCACGACGGTGAGCATCATGAAATTGGTGATGGAGGATGGTTGATGATGACAACAACGACGGATTCCCCTCTTCGGAGCCCTGAACGGGCTCCAGATCAGCCCTCCCGAGAGAGATTAGGGCTTGACAGTGGCTCCGTATCGTAAAACGCGATGAATCTTTCTCTTTGATTTTTTTCTCCCCAAACGTGAATATATAGAGTTGGAGTTGAGGTCAGTGGAGCCTTAGGGGGCCCACAAGGCAGGGGGCGCGCCCAGGGGGGGTAGGGCGCACCCCTACCCTCATGGACAGGGTGTGGGCCCCCTGGTCTTGATTCTTTCGCCAGTATTTTTTATAAATTCCAAAAATAATCTCCGTGAAGTTTTAGGTCATTCCGAGAACTTTTATTTCTGCACAAAAATAACACCATGGCAATTCTGCTGAAAACACCGTCAGTCCGGGTTAGTTCCATTCAAATCATGCAAGTTAGAGTCCAAAACAAGGGCAAAAGTGTTTGGAAAAGTATATACGATGGAGACGTATCAACTCCCCCAAGCTTAAACCCTTGCTTGTCCTCAAGCAATTCAGTTGACATACTAAAAGTGATAAAGAAAAACTTTTACAAGTTCTATTGCTCTTGTTGTTGCAAATATGTAAAGCCAGCATTCAAGTTTTTAGCAAAGATTATGAACTAACCACATTCACAATAACATTTAGGTCTCATGTTTACTCATATCAATGGCATAATCAACTAGCGAGCAATAATAATAAATCTCGTATGACAACACTTTCTCAAAATAATCATAATATGATATAACAAGATGGTATCTCTCTAGCCCTTTCTGAGGCTGCAAAACATAAATGCAGAGCACCTCTAAATATCAAGGACTGACTGGACATTGTAATTCATGGTAAAAGAGATCCAGTCATAGTCATACTCAATATAAATTAATAGTAATGCATGCAAATGACAGCGGTGCTCTCCAACTGGTGCTTTTTAATGAGGGGATGATGACTCAACATAAAAGTAAATAGATAGGCCCTTCATAGAGGGAAACAGTGATTTATAGAGGGGCCAGAGCTCAAGTTTTAAACCGAGATAAATAATATTTTGAGCAGCATACTTTCGTTCTCAACATAACAACCAAGAGATCTCAATATCTTCCATGCTACACACACTATAGGCGGTTCCCAAACAGAATGGTAAAGTTTATACCCCCCCCCCACCACCAACAAGCATCAATCCATGGCTTGCCCGAAACAACGGGTGCCTCCAACTAACAACAATCCAGGTGGAGTTTTTTTTGCAATTATTTTGGTTTGAGCATGGGACTGGGCATCCCAGTTACCGGCCATTTTCACGTGAGTGTGGAGCGGAGTCCACTCATGAGAATAACCCACCTAGCATGGAAGATATAGACAACCCTAGTTGATACATGAGCCGTTCGAGCATACAACACAAAATTTCACTTGAAGGTTTAGAGTTTGGCACATACAAATTTACTTGGAATGGCAGGTAAATACCGCATATAGGAAGGTATGGTGGACTCATATGGAATGACTTTGGGGTTTATGGATTTTGGATGCACAAGCAGTATTCCTGCTTAGTACAAGCGAAGGCTAGAAAGAGGCTGGGAAGGGACCAACTAGAGAGCGACAATAGTCATGAACATGCATTAAAATTAATAGACCTTGAGTGCAAGCATGAGTAGGATATAATCCACCATGAACATAAATATCATGGAGGCTATGTTGATTTTGTTTCAACTACATGTGTGAACATGTGCCAAGTCAAGTCACTCAAATCGTTCAAAGGAGGATACCACCCTATCATACCACATCACAACCATTTTAATAGCATGTTGGCACGCAAGGTAAACCATTATAAACTCCTAGATAATTAAGCATGTCATAAGCAACTATAATCTCTAACTGTCATTGAAAACATGTTTCATTCATAATAGGTTGAATCAGGAACGATGAGCTAATCATATTTACAAAAACAAGATAGGTCGAGTTCATACCAGCTTGTCTCATCTCAATCAGTCCATCATATATCGTCATTATTGCCTTTCACTTGCACGACCGAACGGTGTGGATAATAATAATAGTGCACGTGCATTGGACTAAGCTGGAATCTGCAAGAATTTAATACAAGGGAGAAGACAAGGTAATATGGGCTCTTGGTTAAATCAGTAATAATGCATATGAGAGCCACTCAACATTTTCATCATGGTCTTCTCCTCTCGACCCCCAAAGAAAAGAAAAGAAATAAAACTATTTACACGGGAAAGCTCTCAACAAGCAAAAGAAGAATGAGAAATCTTTTTGAGTTTTCTTTTAATTACTACTACTATAGGCATGGAAAATAAACTAGCTAAAAGCTATTACTATTTTTTTTTGTTTTTCTTAAGGTTTCTCAAACACACAAGAAGAAGGCTTAGAAAATAAAATAAAGTAGCATGGATGGTACAATGAAAAAGTATGAGCACCGACAACTAGAATGAGTGTGTGAACATGAATGTAATGTCAGTGAGAAATACGTACTCCCCCAAGCTTACGCTTTTGGCCTAAGTTGGTCTATGCCCATGGATCGAAGCTACTCTCTCTAGTGTACTGAGAAGTGTCATGAGGGTGCCACTGGTTGGCGATCTCCTCCAGATCCCACTGATAAATAGATTGTCGATAAAGGTCAAGTGGTGGTTCTGGCTCAGGCTCTGGAGCTGGTGTCAGGCTCCAGTATGCGTAAACAGCCTCGGGCAAGATGAGGTACGTACCTGAAAGTATGTTAAACAAAGAGGGTGCATGCAAGATAATAGTCTCACAGTGAGTTTTATTAAATATCAAATTATACTTAAGCATCATCTTCTTATTTTTAACAATAAATTCATGCGCTACCATACTCTTATAATCTAGAAAAATAGGGGCAGCAACTTTTCCTCTTTCTCATAATGCCTAATAGGTATCTCAAAGTGTTTAGCAAGGCGTGAAGCAAAGATGCCTCCAAAGATGGGGCCCTTTATAAGGTTCAAACTTAATCGCTTAGCAATAACAACGCCTAAACTGAAAGTTGTATCACGAAACAAAGCATGGCGCAAAATAACAATATCAGGGGCACTAAGATTTCCACTGTTCCTGCGACCAATTAAACATCTACTAGCAAATATTGCGAAGTAACGTAGAACAGGAAAATGTATGCTAGTAATTCTTGCATCGGAAACTTTCCTTGTTTCCCCTACAACAATTCTATCAATAAATCCAACAACATCACTACGATGTGGTTCCTCTATGCTGCCCACAAAGGGTATCTTGCAAACCCCACAAAAGTCATAAAGTGACATCTCCTTATACTCATCATATAGATAAAAATCCACCGAAGGTGGTGATCTCTTAGCATGGAAATGAAAATTTTGCACAAAAATATTAGTGAGTAGGAGATACTGATCGAGATGGTCGTGGAGGAAGTCGGTGAGGCCTGCATTCTCAGCCAAATAATAAAAATCATCATGAATCCCAGCTGCTCTCAAGAACTCATCACAAGGCCATTCACATAACTGAATCTCCGCAGTGCAAGGGAGATTATATTTTGGCTTTTTATCCTCTTCACTTTGCTTATCCTTCGAGCTTCGGCTCAAAGAGCCCCTCAATAATCTCTTCATTATTTTCTGAAAATTTCTGAATTTTTTAGTAACTCGAAATAAAAGTGAACCAAACTCAAAAAAATTGATAGCAACTACTCCCACAAGTGCCTAGAGACTATATAATGCATTAAAACTACTTGGGACCATATAAATTTGTCATGCAAGCTCAAGAACAGGGTCACCTTAGCAGCAAAAATTTGCAATGAATAAAGGACTAGAACAAAAACTAATTGGACCATTGGAGGAGTCACATACCAAAGAACAATCCCCCAAAACAGTTTCGTGAATGAAGCTTTGAGCATGGAGATCGAAAATGGCAGCAAGATGAGCTAGAACTCGTTCTTGAGCTGGTTGGTGATTTTTTTGGGAGGAAGAAGAAGTGTGTGGTTGCAGGAATAAGTGGAGGGGGCCCACCAGGGGCCCACGAGGCAGGGGGCGCGCCCCAGGGGGGTGGGCACACCCTGGACCCTCGTGGCCAGGTGGTTGCCCCCTCTGCTGTGTTCTCAATGCCAATAATTCTTAAATATTCTAGAAAAAAATCATATTTCATTTTCGGGACATTTGGAGAACTTTTATTTTTGAGGTATTTTTTATTGCAAGGATAATTCAAAAAACAGAGAGAAAAATATTATTTTTTGCTTTTTTAATCTAAATAACAGAAAGTAAAAGGAGGGTACAGAAGGTTGTGCTTTCTAACTTCATCCATCTCATGCTCATCAAAAGGAATCCACTAACAAGGTTGATCAAGTCTTGTTAACAAACTCTTTTCGAATAACATGGAACCGGAGAAATTTCGAATAACACTAGGTTACCTCAATGGGGATATGCACGTCCCCAACAATAAGAATATCATATTTCTTCTTGACAGTAGGAAGAGGAAATTCAAAACCTCCAATAGTAATCATTGAAAATTTTCCAATACAATTGATACTGTGGACTTGAGGTTGTTTCCTCGAAAAGTGTACTGTATGCTCATTACCATTAACATGAAAAGTGACATTGCCTTTGTTGCAATCAATAACAGCCCCTGCAGTATTCAAAAAGGGTCGACCAAGGATAATCGACATTCTATCTTCCTCGAGAATATCAAGAATAACAAAGTCCATTAAAATAGTAACATTTGCAACCACAACAGGCACATCCTCACAAATACCGACAGGTATAGTAGTTGATTTATCGGCCATTTGCAAAGATATTTCAGTAGGTGTCAACTTATTCAAATCAAGTCTATGATATAAAGAGAGAGGCATAACACTAACACCGATTCCAAGATCACATAGAGCAGTTTTGACATAGTTTCTTTTAATGGAGCATGGTACAGTTGGTACTCCTGGATCTCCTAGTTTCTTTGGTATTCCACCCTTAAAAGTATAATTAGAAAGCATGGTGGAAATTTCAACTTCCAGTATCTTTCTTTTATTTGTAACAATATCCTTCATATACTTAGCATAAGGATTCATTTTAAGCATATCAGTCAAACGCATACGCAAAAAGATAGGTCTAATCATTTTAGCAAATCGCTCAAAATCCTCATCATCCTTTTTCTTGGATGGTTTAGGAGGAAAAGGCATGGGTTTCTGAACCCATGGTTCTCTTTCTTTACCGTGCTTCCTAGCAATGAAGTCTCTTTTATCATAACGTTGATTCTTTGATTGTGGTTGATACGTCTCCAACGTATCTATAATTTCTGATTGTTCCATGCTATTATATTACCCGCTTTGGATGTTTATGGGCTTTACTCTACACTTTTATATCATTTTTGGGACTAACCTACTAACCGGAGGCCCAACCCGAATCGCTGTTTTTTTGCCTATTTCAGTGTTTCGAAGAAAAGGAATATCAAACGGAGTCCAAACAGAATGAAACCTTTGGGAATGATCTTTTTGGAACAAATACCAACCGGGAGACTTGGAGTGGACGTCAAGCAACAAACGAGGTGGCCACGAGGGTGCCAGGCGCGCCCACCAGGGCTGGGCACGCCCCCACCCTTGTGGGCCCCTCGATCATCAACCGACGTACTTCTTCCTCCTATATATACACTCGTACCCTGAAACCATCAAAACCGACCACGAAAACCTAATTCCACCGCCGCAACCTTCTGTATCCGCGAGATCCCATCTTGGAGCCGTCGCCGGCGCTCCGCCGGAGGGGGAATCCACCACGGAGGGCCTCTACATCATCTCCAAGGCCTCTCCGATGAGTTGTGAGTAGTTTACCACAGACCTTCGAGTCCATAGTTATTAGCTAGATGGCTTCTTCTCTCTCTTTGAATCTCAATACAAACTTCTCCTCAATCTTCTTGGAGATCTATTCGATGTAACTCTTTTTGCGGTGTGTTTGTCGAGATCCGATGAATTGTGGGTTTATGATCAAGTTTATCTATGAGAAATATTTGAATCTCCTCTGAATTCTTTTATGTATGATTAAGTTATCTTTGCAAGTCTCTTCGAATTATCAGTTTGGTTTGGCCCACTAGATTGATCTTTCTTGCAATGGGAGAAGTGCTTAGCTTTGGGTTCAATCTTGCAGTGTCCTTGCCCAGTGACAGCAGGGGCAGCAAGGCACGTATTGTATTGTTGCCATCGATGATAAAAAGATGGGGTTTATATCATATTGCATGAGTTTATCCCTCTACATCATGTCATCTTGTTTAATGCGTTACTCTGTTCTTATGAACTTAATACTCTAGATGCAGGCAGGAGTCGGTCGATGTGTGGAGTAATAGTAGTAGATGCAGGCAGGAGTCGATCTACTTGGCACGGACATGATTCCTATATACATGATCATGCCTAGATAATCTCATAACTATTCTCTTTTCTATCAATTGCTCGACAGTAATTTGTTCACCCATCATAATACTTATGCTATCTTGAGAGAAGCCACTAGTGAAACCTATGCCCCCCGGGTCTATCTTTTATCATATAAGTTTGCCATCTACTTTTATTTGCATCTTTTACTTTCCAATCTATATCATAAAGATACCAAAAATATTTATCTTATCATATTATCTCTATCAGATCTCACTTTTGCAAGTGGCCGTGAAGGGATTGACAACCCCTTTATTGCGTTGGTTGCGAGGTTCTTGTTTGTTTGTGTAGGTGTGTGGGACTTTTGAGGAGCCTCCTACTGGATTGATACCCTGGTTCTCAAAAACTGACAGAAATACTTACGCTACTTTGCTGCATCACCCTTTCCTCTTCAAGGAAAACCAACGCAAGCTCAAGACATAGCAAGAAGGATTTCTGGCGCCGTTGCCGGGGAGGTATTCGCTCAAGTCAAGACATACCAAGTACCCATCACAAACTCATCTCCCTCGCATTACATTATTTGCCATTTGCCTCTCATTTTCCTCTCCCCCACTTCACCCTTGTTGATTTATTCGCCCTCTCTTTCCCAATCTCCTCTCTCTTTTGCTTGCCCTTTTTGTTTGCTTGTGTGTTGGATTGCTTGTCGTGATGGCGCAAGATAATACCAAATTGTGTGACTTCTCCAATACCAATATTAATGATTTCCTTAATACTCTGATTGCTCCTCTTAATGATGTTGAGTCTTGTGAAATCAATGCTGCTTTGCTGAATCTTGTTATGAAAGATCAATTCTTCGGCCTTCCTAATGAAGATGCCGCTACCCATCTAAACAACTTTGTCGATTTGTGTGAGATGAAAAAGAAGGAAGATACGAATAATGATATTGTTAAATTGAAGTTATTTCCATTTTCACTTAGAGATTGTGGTAAAATTTGGTTTTCATCTTTGCCTAAGAATAGTATTGATTCATGGAATAAGTGCAAAGATGCTTTTATCTCTAAGTATTTTCCTCCCGCTAAGATCATCTCTCTTAGGAACGATATTATGAATTTTAAACAACTTGATCTTGAGCATGTTACCCAATCTTGGGAAAGAATGAAACTAATGATTCATAATTTCCCTACTCATGGTTTGAATTTATGGATGATCATACAAATTTTTTATGCCGAATTGAACTTTGCTTCTAGAAATCTTTTAGATTCGGCCACGGGAGGCACTTTTATGGAAATCACCTTAGGAGAAGCTACTAAACTCCTTGATAACATTATGGCTAATTATTCTCAATGGCACACGGAAAGATCTACTAGTAAAATAGTGCATGCTATAGAAGAAATTAATGTTTTGAGTGAAAAGATGGATGAACTTATGAAATTGTTTGCTACTAAGAGTGCTCCTATTGATCCCAATGATATGCCTTTGTCTACTTTGATTGAGAATAATAATGAATCTATGGATGTGAATTTTGTTGGTAGGAATAATTTTGGTAACATTGCTTATAGAGGAAACTTTAATCCTAGACCATTCCCTAGTAATTCTTCTAATAATTATGGTAATTCCTACAACAACTCTTATGGAAATTTTAATAATATGCCCTCTGATTTTGAAAATAGTGTTAAAGAATTTATGATCTCTTAAAAGAATTTTAATGCTTTGCTTGAAGAAAAATTGCTTAAAGTTGATGAATTGGCTAGGAACGTTGATAGACTTTCGCTTGATGTTGATTCTTTGAAACTTAGATCTATTCCTCCTAAGCATGATATCAATGAGTCTCTCAATGCCATGAGAATTTCCATTGATGAGCGCAAAGAAAGAACCGCTAGATTGCGTGCTAAGAAAGATTGCTTTGTAAAAGCGTGTTCTTCTAGTCTCCATGAAAATAATGATGAAGATCTAAAAGTTATTGATGTGTCCCCTATTAAATCCTTGTCTTGCAATATGAATCTTAATAATGATGGGACTGGAGACGAGTCAACTTTAGTTAAAAGGCGTCCCAATGATTCAGAGTTTTTAGATCTTGATGCTAAATTTGGTAAAAGTGGGATTGGAGAGGTCAAGACTTTAAATATCATTGAACCCACTATTATGGATTTCAAGGAATTTAATTATGATAATTGTTCTTTAATAGATTGTATTTCCTTTTTGCAATCCGTGTTGAATTCTCCTCATGCTTATAGTCAAAATAAAGCTTTTACCAAACATATTGTTGATGCCTTGATGCAATCTTATGATGAAAAAGTTAATTTGGAAGTTTCTATACCTAGAAAACTTTATGATGAGTGGGAACCTACTATAAAAATTAAAATTAAAGATCATGAGTGTTATGCTTTGTGTGATTTGGGTGCTAGTGTTTCCACGATTCCGAAAACTTTATGTGATATTCTAGGTTTCCATGATCTTGATGATTGCTCTTTAAATTTGCACCTTGCTGATTCCACCATTAAGAAACCTTTGGGAAGGATCAACGACATTCTTATTGTTGTAAATAGGAATTATGTGCCCGTAGATTTTATTGTTCTTGATATAGATTGCAATCTTTCATGTCCTATTATTCTTGGTATACCTTTCCTTAGAACGATTGGTGCAATTATTGATATGAAGGAAGGGAACATTAGATTCCAATTTCCTTTAAGTAAAGGCATGGAACAATTTCCAAGGAAGAAAGTCAAATTACCTTATGAATCTATCATGCGAGCTATTTATGAGTTGAGTGCCAAAGATGGCACTACTTAAATCTATCCTCGCTTTTATGCCTGGCTTGGGGCGTTAAACAATAGCGCTTGTTGGGAGGCAACCCAATTTTATTTTTGTTTCTTTCTTTTTGATTCTGTTTAGTAATAAATATTTCATCTAGCTCCTGTTTATATGTGTTTTTATGTTTTAATTAGTGTTTGTGCCAAGTAAAACCTATAGGATAACCTATGGTAAGAGTTAATTTGATTCTGCTGAAAAACAGAAACTTTGTGCTCAGGAGAAAACATTCAATAAATCACAGAAACATGGTTTTGCGTTGATTCTTTTTTCTGTAGATCAATAGACAAATTTCCTAGGACGTACTATTTTGGTAGGAGTTTTAGAGTTCCAGAAGTATTCGAAAGTTACAGATTGCTACAGACTGTTCTGTTTTTGATAGATTCTGTTTTTCGTGTGTTGTTTGCTTATTTTGATGAATCTATGGCTAGTATGTAGGGGTATGAACCATAGAGAAGTTGGAATACAGTAGGTTTAACACCAATATAAACAAAGAATGAGTTCATTACATTACCTTATGTGGTGGTTTTTCTTTCTTGCACTAATGGAGCTTATGAGATTTCCTGTTGAGTTTTGTGTTGTGAAGTTTTCAAGTTTTGGGTAAAGATTTGATGGACTATGGAATAAGGAGTGGAAAAAGCCTAAGCTTGGGGATGCCCATGGCACCCCAAGATATTCAAGGAAAACCAAAAGCCTAAGCTTGGGAATGCCCCGGAAGGCATCCCCTCTTTCGTCTTCGTCTATCGGTAACTTTACTTGGAGCTATCTTTTTATTCGCCACATGATATGTGTTTTGCTTGGAGCATCTTGTATGATATTAGTCTTTGATTTTTAGTTTTCCACAATCATCCTTGCTGTACACACCTTTTGGGAGAGAAATACTTGATTTGGAATTTATTAGAATACTCTATGTGCTTCACTTATATCTTTCGAGCTAGATAGTTTTGCTCTATGTGCTTCACTTATATTTTCTAGAGCACGGCAGTGGCTTTATTTTGAAGAAATTGTTGATCTCTCATGCTTCACTTATATCATTTTGAGAGTCTTTTAGAACAGTATGGTATTTATTATAGGTTATAAATTTGGTCCTAGAATGATGAGCATCCAAGTTGGGTATAATAAAAACTATCATAGAAAGTGCATTAAAAACTATGATCAATTTGATGCGTGATAATTGTTTTGATATATAAAGGTGGTAATGCTAGAGTCATGCTAGTTGGGTAATTATGAAATTTAGAAATACTTGTGTTGAAGTTGGCAAGTCCCGTAGCATGAACGTATGGTAAAAGTTGTGTTACAAATTTGTTGCATGAGGTGCTCTTTTAATTGTATTCCTTATGAGTGGCGGTCGGGGACGAGCGATGGTCTTTTCCTACCAATCTATCCCTCTAGGGGCATGCATAGTAGTACTTTGCTTCGAGGGCTAATAAACTTTTGCAATAAGTATATGAGTTCTTTATGACTAATGTGAGTCCATGGATATACAAACACTTACCCTTCCACTTTGCTAGCCTTTATTATGACGCGCTACCTTCGCCGGTATCATGCACCCATTATTTACCTTCCTCAAAACAGCCACCATACCTACCTAATATGGCATTTCCATAGCCATTCCAAGATATATTGCCATTCAAATTTCCATCGTTCCGTTTATTATGACACACTCCATCATTGTCATATTGCTCTTTGCATGATCATGTAGTTGACATTGTATTTGTGGCAAGGCCACCTTCATAATTTTTCATACATGTCACTCTTGATTTATTGCATATCCCGGTACACCGCTGGAGGCATTCACATAGAGTCATATTTTGTTCTAAGTATTGAGTTGTAATTCTTGAGTTGTAAATCAATAAAAGTGTGATGGTCTTCATTATTAGAGCATTGTCCCAAGTGAGGAAAGGATGTTGAAGACTATGGTTCCCCCATAAGTCGGGATGAGACTTCGGACTTTATAAAAATAAAAGAGGCCAAAGAAGCCCATAAAAAAAGGGGGAGGCCAAAGAAGCCCACCAAATAAAAAAATAAAAAAGGGGGAAAGAAAAAAAAGAGAAAAAAAATGAAATGAGAGAAAAGAGAGAAGGGACAATGCTACTATCTCTTCTCCACATTTGTGCTTCAAAGTAGCACCATGATCTTCATGATAGAAAGTCTCCTATGTTGTCACTTTCATATACTAGTGGGAATTTTTCATTATAGAACTTGGCTTGTATATTCCAATGTCGGGCTTCCTCAAACGCCCTAGGTCTTCGTGAGTAAGCAAGTTGGATGCACACCCACTTAGTTTCTTTTGTTGAGCTTTCATATATTTATAGCTCTAGTGCATCCGTTGCATGGCAATCCCTACTCACTCACATTGATATCTATTAATGGGCATCTCCATAGCCCTTTGATACGCCTAGTTGATGTGAGACTATCTTCTCCCTTTTTGTCTTCACAACCACCACCATATACCACCATAGTGCTATGTCCATGGCTTGCGGTCATGTATTGTGTAAGAGTTGAAAAGGCTGAAGCACGTTAAAAAGTATGAACCAATTGCTCGGCTTGTCATCGGGGTTGTGCATGATGGGAGTAATGGAAATGAAGCATGGCCTAACTATATGATTTTGTAGGGATAAGCTTTCTTTGGCTATGCTATTTTGATAAGACATGATTATTTGTTAGTATGCTTCAAGTATTATTATTTTTATATTTTATAAGCTTTTATCTTGAATCATTTGGATCTGAACAATCATGCCACAATAAAGAAGATTACATTGAGAATTATGCTAGGTAGCATTCCACATCAAAAATTCTGTTTTTATCATTTACCTACTCGAGGACGAGCAGGAATTAAGCTTGGGGATGCTTGATATGTCTCCAACGTATCTATAATTTTTGATTGTTGCATACTATTATATTACCCGTTTTGGATGTTTATGGGCTTTACTCTACACTTTTATATCATTTTTGGGACTAACCTACTAACCGGAGGCCCAACCCGAATTGCTGTTTTTTTTGCCTATTTCAGTGTTTCGAAGATAAGGAATATCAAACAGAGTCCAAATGGAATGAAACCTATTTCAGTGTTTCGAAGATAAGGAATATCAAACGGAGTCCAAACGGAATGAAACCTATTTTTTTGCCTATCTTTTATCATATAAGTTTGCCATCTACCTTTATTTGCATCTTTTACTTTCCAATCTATATCATAAAAATACCAAAAATATTTATCTTATCATATTATCTCTATCAGATCTCACTTTCGCAAGTGGTCGTGAAGGGATTGACAGCCCCTTTATTGCGTTGGTTGATAGGTTCTTGTTGTGTAGGTGCGTGGGACTTTTGAGGAGCCTCCTACTGGATTGATACCTTGGTTCTCAAAAACTCAGGGAAATACTTACGCTACTTTGCTGCATCACTCTTTCCTCTTCAAGGAAAACCAACACAAGCTCAAGACATAGTTGTGGTTTATCAAGATCAAAAGCAGGTTCAAACTCTACATCATTATTATTGCTAGGTTGATCATCAACATGAACATCATCATTAACATCATCACTGGGTTCATGTTCATTACCAGATTGTGTTTCAGCCTCAGAAATAGAAATATCATTGGGATTTTCAGGTGTGTCAACAACAGGTTCATTAGAAGCATGCAAAGTCCTATCATTTTTCTTCTTCTTCCTTTTAGAAGTACTAGGTGCATCAACATTATTTCTCTGAGAATCTTGCTCGATTCTCTTAGGGTGGACCTTAGGATACAAAGGTTCCTGAGTCATTCTACCACCTCTAGTCACAACTCTAACAACATTATCATTTTTCTTATTATTTAATTCATTGAGCAAATCATTTTGAGCTTTAAGCACTTGTTCTACTTGAGTGGTAACCATGGAAGCATGCTTACTAATAATTTTAGTTCACCTTTAACTCTAGAAATATAATCACTCAAGTGTTCAATCATATAAGTATTGCGTTTCAATTGTCTACCAACATAAGCATTGAAGTTTTCTTGTTTAACAATAAAATTATGAAACTCATCCAAGCATTGACTAACAGACTTATAACGAGGAATATCACTTTCATCAAATCTATAGAGAGAATTTACCTTTACTACTTGTGTAGGGTTATCAAGACCATGTATTTCTTCAATAGGTGGTAAATTCTTAACATCTTCAACTTTAATACCCTTTTCTTTCATAGATTTCTTTGCCTCTTGCATATCTTCAGGACTGAGAAATAGAATGCCCCTTTTCTTTGGAGTTGGCTTAGGAGTTGGTTCAGGAAGTGTCCAATTGTTTTCATTAGTCCACATATTATTCAATAACAATTCAGCTTGATCAACAATTCTTTCCCTAAAAACACAACCAGCACCACTATCAAGGTGGTCTCTGGAAGCATCGGTTAGTCCATTATAAAAGATATCAAGTATTTCATTTTTCTTGCAAGGATGATCAGGCAAAGCGTAAGTAATCGGAGAATCCTCCCCCAAGCTTGTGGGAGACTCTCTTCTTCAATTTGCACAAAATTATATATTTCCCTTAAGCCAGCTTGTTTCTTACGAGTGGGGAAATATTTAGCAGAGAAGTAATAAATCATATCCTGGGGACTACGCACACAACGAGGATCAAGAGAATTAAACCATGTTTTAGCATGGCCCTTTAATGAGAATGGAAATAACTTAAGGGTATAGTAGTAACGATTTTTTTCCTCATGAGTGAATAGGGTGGCTATATCATTCAATTTAGTAAGATGTGCCACAACAGTCTCAGATTCATAGCCATAAAAAGGATTAGATTCAACCAAAGTAATTATCTCAGGATCGACAGAGAAATCATAATCCTTATCAGTAATATAGATAGGTGAAGTAGCAAAAGCAGGGTCATATTTCATTCTAGCATTCAAAGACTTTTCTTTCAGCTTAACTAATAATTTCTTAAGATCAGATCTATCATTGCAAGCAAGAAAATATCTAGCAGTTTCTTCATCCATAACATAACCCTCAGGCACAACAGGCAATTCATATCTAGGGGGAGAATCTTCATCATCACTTTCATCAATATTATCAGTTTCAATAATTTCATTCTCTCTAGCTCTAGCAAGTTGTTCATCAAGAAATTCACCTAGTGGCACAGTATTATCAAGCATAGAAGTAGTTTCATCATAAGTATCATGCATAGCAGAAGTGGCATCATTAATAACATGCGACATATCAAAATTAATAGCAGAAGCAGGTTTAGGTGTCGCAAGTTTACTCAAAACAGATGGTGAATCAAGTGCAGAGCTAGATGGCAATTCCTTACCTCCCCTCGTAGTTGAGGGAAAAATCTTACTTTTCTCGTCTTTCAAGTTCCTCATAGTGATCAGTAGATATAAATCCCAAGTGACTCAAAGAATAGAGCAATGCTCCCTGGCAACAGCGCCAAAAAATAGTCTTGACACTACAAAAAAAGACACATCCGTGACATTTTGGGCCGAACAATTTTTTTCTGTCATACTTATGACACTTCTATGACGATAATTGTGACAAAACCCGGTATCATCATAGATGTGGTGGGCTCCTACTTCTATGACAAAAAATCATGATAGAAAATGGGCTTTTTGTCATGGGCGGGCCGAAGACACAGCTGCATGACATTCTTTGGGCCGTCCATGACGGAAAAAACCGTGGTAGAAGCGAGGGCGAGGAAAATTTCAGGGAGTTCCCGGTTACGGTGGGTGGTCGGGGGCCAAGCGATGCGTGTTTCTCTCGTACACGTACGCACGTGTGTGTGAGGCGTTGGCTCTAACTGAACCCAAGCAAGGCATTGGGCTCTAACTGAACCCGAGCGATCGATCGATGGCTGTTAACTGAACCCGATCGAGTGATTCCTTCGCTACTGCTACTAACTGAAGCCAATCGATGCTGCCTATAGATGAACAGTGAGCGTTG